>NW_020620714.1:8592917-8670186 GCF_003573695.1 Papaver somniferum | reverse complement strand
AGTATTTTTTTACCCAATTTTTTTTACTTTTTACCCGTGACTTTTTTTTATTTTATTGAAGATATATTTTATTTTTGCACCTAATGAATTCCCTATTTTATTAAACAGATATAAAGAAAAAAAAAAAAAAAACTTAATCGTGAGGTGAGATTTTCTTACTCAAGGTACTAAGGAATTATTTTCGGATGGGGCCAGTAAGATTTTTTTACTTAAGAAATTGTTTTATGGTTTGGCGAGAAACTCTTATTTTCTATTGGTATAAATTTTCTCTGGTTGGGCCGTATGCTCAAAAAAGAGAGCTTTGTTCAGCTTTTAACCACAACATATTAATTTTCCCTGAAACTATATTATTAATTGATTAATAGTGTGAATTATGTGTTTGGCACTCTTACCTCTCTGTCTTACTCGAATGGTCTAGGCTTTAAAATACATTTAGAAATTCTTTTAACCCACTTCATTGAAATGACCCCTAAAAACAGGAGGGTCATAGGAATAAAGATGTTTGAATGTCATTAAATAAAACATTTTAATGGAAAAAAATACCCTTATGTGTAAATATATAATTGACATAAATTCTATTCTTTAAGGATATAATTGTCAAAACAACTTAATATAACATATTTCACAAATCATATATAAGAATTTCACAAATTTTTCTATAACTTTTTACTCCTTATATGTTTTAAAAAATAATAATTCCTTGCTTTTTTAGTGTACAAATATTTTTCAATGAATTTTTTAAAGTACAACTATTATTCATAGTATGTTTTTTTAGGATGAGGACATTATCATAACTTTTTTTAGTGTGCAACTATTATTCGCAGTATTTTTATATTGTGCAATTATTATCCACAATATTAATTAACCTTCCACAATTGTTTATGGGGAGATCGACAAAAGAGTCCTACAATCAGGACCCCATTTACAAAATGGTTATATAGTTACAAAAAATTTACAAAAGAGTCACACTTTCATTATGTGTTTGGGTAACTCAGGTGGCCCACCAAATCAGGGTTAATTGACCTGGTAAAATTACAAGTCCATCCCAAACCTAACTGCACTTAGGGGTGTCAACGGGTAAAATCCCGTCGAATTTTTGCCAATCCGATTAGGTTAAGGTTTATCGAAAATCCGATATACGATAAAATCCGACGGAATCTCAAAAAACTAATATGATTCTGTTACGGTTAGCTATCGGATATCAGATATTATTCCGATAAAATCCGTTTCATACCATTCCTTCAACGTATTTACATAATGCACAATTCATCTTCAATTCTAGACATACACATACATATCTATATTACTAACTCATACACCCATTAATCGATAACAAGTATCTTTACTGAGTTACTGATGAAGCAGATTCAATCCTTTCAAATGCTGAAATCCATTAATCTCGGGATCAATTTCACAGCTTCATGGCATCAAACCTTATATTCATCCCTCTGCAATCCGTCTTGGTTTTCTAATTCAACCAAAACAACAACTCCTAAATCCTCATTAAATTGAGCCTTCAGTTTTCACCACCACTGCAATTTCATCCTCATCTTATTGACAACAGATCCTAAATCCATCAAACCCAACATCCTTAATAACAAACAATAGATCACGGTTTTCTCTTCTCTAATCACCACTTATCTCTATGTCATATCAAAACCAACATCCTCATTTTTCTCGATTCAGAAAAAGTCCCCAATTGATTTGTCTGGAGCAACAAACCCTAACTCAAAACTAAATCTGATTCAAACCCATCATCCACATCAACACGAATTGTACATGTTATTACCAGTAATTAGAATTCCATAAGAACTCGGTCATCAACACCCATCTTAGACTCACAATTTCTCAATTTCTAATTCACATAAACTCTGGTTTTATTGGAGCAATTGGATTAATTTTCTTCTTTGACTTTGACTTGATTGAGCACCTCATATAATTAACGTGAATGATTCATTTCACGAGTTAGAGAAAAGAGAAGAAAAGAAGTAGAAAGAAAAAGATTTGTTCTGTCAAAACCTTTCAAATCTAGAAATTTAGTGAAAAAGATAAGAAATGGGAAACCTAGATAGGTATTATGGGACACATACAGGGGACACCTGGATAGTCGAATGGGAATATCTGATTTCCGTGAAGTGAATAGAAGAGGGGTTTATAGACACTTAATATGGTATTATCATATGTCAGATATAAACCAACCGGATGGGGTCTAATCCGATTCCGATAAGGTTAAGAAGAAAATTCCAATAACATGTCAGGTTTCGAAATCCGAAGGATTAAATCCTATAGGATGTCGAACTTTCGGAAATGGATGTCGGACTTCGGAAGTATATTGACAGCCCTAACTACACTAAATTTGTATCCATGAATCTTGTTAATATTGATCTTGAGTATTTTCTTAAATGGAATTGATGTCATTTCTATCATAGCTGTAGATCCGGAGAAGATAGGGTTGAACAAAACACAGTGTATACAAGTTTAGGGTTTCATAAACTTTTCATTTTTTTCATCTGCTTCTCTCTCTCCTTTTTTTATTATCATAGCTCTGAAAAACATTGTGATTCACTGAATTTGGAGAGTTTTCGAGTCACTTTCACTGAATCTGGCGATTCTTAACAGATTAGATAGTTCGTGTGTATGGTTTTGGTATTTTGTGAAGATTTTCAAGCAAAGAAGGTAACTGGTTGTTCACTATGGTGGTTTTCTTAGAAGAGATCGTCACTATGTTCGCGAAAATAACGAGGTTCGTTATCATAACTATATCCCGTCGATTTCATATTAGATTTCAGGAACCCTAATTTGACGATTTTAGTTCGTTTTTTTGTTTTGTTTGATTGTTTTTTCATGAACCCTAATTAAGGAAAACTGGGTATTGTTACTAATTAGATTTGAGGAACCCTAATTTAACGATTTTAGTTTTTTGTTGTTTTTAAATAAACTCTAATTAGGGAAAATTTGGTATTTTATAGTTTACTAACTGATTCTGTATTGAATTTTGTTATGTGTCACTGCAGGAAATATGTGAAGAATCCTATTAGAAGTTTTAGGGTGAATTTGTGCTACTGATAAGGTTATGTTTTGGTAATTTGGATGTGAACTATGGTTATTCTAGAAATCCAGTTTCTGGTACAGAAAAAATGGGTATTAAAGTCTACAGAGAATTTGTGAAAAGTACTCTGGGGTGATAATTGTTTTGATTAACTTGAGAAGGTACATACTCAAGTTGATGCCGTTGATACAGTCAGGAATGAGATGCTAATGCCGTTATATTTGATGATGAATGATAGAAGTTTAAGTTGTTTTTGTGTGTTTGAAAGTTCGGGAGAGTGGAAAATGGGTTGATATCTAATTGGAATTACAGGTTGGATGAGAACTCATTCAGCAGGAAAATGGTTTGTGTTTTAAAGCTTGGGAGAATGGGTTTGTTTCAACTAAGCCAAAAAAAAAGATGCTACCAGGGTCTGTGGTTATGCTTGAGATTCAAAGATTTTTGGGTGAAAGTATGGCACAACAACACCACTACTACCGGCTGCAAGGCTTCATCATCACATTTTCCTGGTATATCCAAGTATAAGGTTAAAGAACGGTATCAATTACAAGTGTATCCTTGCATGTCATAGGACATAAAAATGTGGATATACCTTCCATCACTTTGTTCCTTCTAATCACAAGGGGAACGACCTGTCAGGGTTGGTATTTTGGACACAAGTAACCCCATTTTTTTTCCCAGTTGTCATTTTGGCCAAACTATGACTGTTTTGTAAACCAAAAACAAAAGTATGACAATATTGTAATTGTCCTTGTTTATACTATAATATGCATATTAGGAGCTAAAAGAAAAAGACTCTCTCTTGATTCAATAATTTGTGCAACATATGTACACAAGTAAATATGCGCAAAATAATATGCATGATCAGTCAAATGTCTGAAAGAAATATGCACAACTAGAATCTATGCAGGACATATTCACAACAAAAAAATTATTTTGGTCTTCCCGTAATAACAATTGTTTCAAGATGATGAGAACAATTTTCATAATTATTTCTATGATCCTAGGGCCAAAAGAGTAAGACTCATGTTTTCTAGGGACAAAAAAATATATAAGCAGTAGAAGAACGCCATTTTCGTTGACAACCTTCGACGAATAAAACCACCCAAAACCAAATTTGATTCTGATTTTTTTTCAACTATTCTACTCCTCTTATTTTTCACTACCGATTATAGAGAGGAAAAAAAATTCCCTTGTTCTTCAACTTCAATTCATCGCTGAAAAAAACACACCGTCGATTGTTCTATAAAACGATGACGAGAACTAATGAACCCAAAAAGGCTCGAGTGAAAAACTCCTATCGTGGTGACGATCCAAAAATCGGAGAAAGATCAAAGAACAAAGTGACTGTAACTGCAAATAAAAAGACGAAGAACACGAAGACCATGAAGCAAATGAAGAGGATGAATCCGCCGATGTAGGCGGTGGTGGTAAATCCAATAATTATACCCTCAATCAACTTCAAATGTCCCCAATTAGGTAACATTGTACCATTTTTTAGGTTTATATTGCTTTAATTCGAAAAATTGATGAAATGAATTTCTAGGGTTTTTGGTTTCTTTCACAAAATCGGGAGTTAGATCTGTTTTTAAACTTCCGATTCTGCTCGTGTTCTTCGTTCCTCAATAATATCGATCATAACCGGGTGATATAGTTTTAAGTTTACTTTCGATTGTAGAACGTTAGTTGATACTGAATCCTAAATTAGCCTTAATCGGTAGTTATCTTTTTACTATGGATTATAACAGATGATTAGACAATATAGAGACACATAGATTCGATGGAATCAAAATATAGGGTTGGAAAGACGAGGGTACCAAAATACGCCACAATGTTTTTGTTTCAACCTATAAGTCCTCTACCCAATGTGATCGTCTAAGGACAGAGTCGAGACAATATGACAATTCGGTTCACACTTCGTGTGATTGTCTGTAGATACGAGATCAAGAAAATACAACAACAAGATAACTTGTGTGATTGATTATGGATACAAGATCGAGACAATACTACAACAAAGTGTGTTACTTGATAATAGGTTCGGTAATAACCAAACTCTATAGGATCACTATCAAGTAATGCGGAGTTAACGTATACATATATTTTACTTTATTATAATAAACAATAATAATGCGTAAATCAAAGTAAAATACACATCAAGATTTTGTTAAGGTGGAAACCGAAAATTCAGAAAAACCTCGAGACGTAGTCGAGTTTTGAGTACTCTCAGAATTAAGCCGCTATAAAAAATATAACACCAACTTCATATAGTTGAGACCAAGAAGACTACCCCTAGAAACTTAGTTCCCTCAATATCCCTGCACCTTTGAATATAGAGTCACGCACGTGAATAAAAAGTCCTTTGGGTCGTATTCTAAACAACAAAGGAAGAATATGTTTGTCAACCACTGTAATCAATCTAGCAACAACATTAGATGAGTCCTTGACAAAAGCTCTTCCATTTAATCTAATAAACTTCTTTGTCTGGTCAGATCATTCTGAATTTAACTAAAGAAATATTCAAGTATAGATTCACACTAAGTCAATATAAATCTCAAAGAGAAATATAGAGAATGTCGATCTCATGCAAAAAATCAATCAGATCTATCAAAGATAAACTGATTCTATTTGGATCCCATCCTATCAACGTTTATGCATACAATTCACAAGAACCTGCACAACACTACTTGAATCTATTGTGATCAATCACGCACATAACAGAGTCTGTTAACATTAGATTACCACAAGATATGTTAGATCTAACAATAGTTCTAAAGATCATGTCGATACTCTGATCTAGTTTGAGTGAATCTTATATCAGAAGAAAAGATTCTCAAGTATAAACAAGCTAGATGGAACCAAAGTTTCAACAACCATTAGTTAATCAAATCAATCAGAAACTAACAACACTACAACTATTTAGTTACCCACCAACGGTACTCATAGAGCTTCTTGATCACACATAAGTCTTTAAACGAGCGGTCATAAGAGATTTCACCCAATTAAGATACTTTCCGCTCCGGATAGACAAATCCACCAGAAACAACAAGAAATGAAGTTTTCCTGGCCCTCGGGATAGTTTGCTAGAAATCCAAACTTAGGTTTTTATAGACCAATGATGTTTGAACACCAAGGAATTTCCAAAACCGAAGATATTCTCAACATATGCAATGAATGGCAAAATTCGGTTTTCCTAATCCCAATAAATGCTTGTCCAATTTCTGAATTTTCTCGATGGAAAATTTCCAATTAGTAAATGCACGTTACTAATTTTCTTTCTCTAGAGACATCCATTAATTGCTGGTAATTAAAGCATATAAAACCAAAAAATTAATTAAAAGATTCTTAATTTATTTCGGCACATGATCACCATGAGTACTAAGGAATATCTTTGAACAATAAATGATAAGAGTTACTTATCGTGTTCAGAGTAGAAGACATCTTTTCACTGCAAATCCTTATTTCATGATTACACGTATTTGCATTATTGGAGTCGGTTATGCCACAGTTCCAAACAAGTTTCGAATTGGTTCGCTTGATTTCCAAGACTACTATGTGATTAATCAAATACCAAATCAGATACATGAGTTCAATCGGTTCTACCAATCACTAGGATCGGTTATACCTAAATATGAAAACACTTGTGATCGGCCACACCAGTCACTAGAATCGGTTCAATATACACATGGTAGTACTTGTGTTCGGTCACACCAGTTACCAGGACCGGGTACACCAATTAAAAGGATCGATCACACAACACTCATGATCGGTGACACCAATTACTAGGATTGGTCACACCAATTACAAGGATTGATCATACCATCACATGGTGATTACTTAGGATTGGTTACACCAATTATCAAAACAAATCATACTAATTCATAAGTCTAGGTATTTTTCCATTGAGAAAGGTGCGAAACAAATCGTACACGATTTTGATTCATAAAACAACAAAAAAAGGACAGTTAGGGTTCATAAAACTATTGCGAAACAGTTGAAGATATTGTTGTCAAACAGTTGAAGAAACTATTACCAAGGATGAAGAAACTGTTTTGAAAGAGTTGAAGTAAGCGTTGCCAAATCTTCTCCATCCAACATTGGGTACTGCTCCAGATCCAGGGAATGGGGTATGTCCGATTCAGAAGATATGATCCATACAGTCCGTCCAGCCTCGAGTCCAGCACTCGGTTCACCGAACCGGTTCAACCAAGTCCAGTAATTAGGTTCAACCATTCTGGTCCAACCAAGCACAGTCAGAAGCCTCCACGTCAACGATTAATCCTAGTCAGCAACCACGACAACGACAGTCAGTTGCCACGTCACTATTAAGTCAGAGACATGGTGGTGCCACGTCAGCACCTTCTGAAAGATATATCAGCAAATTGTTCGTGTTGCCAGTTCCATGTTAGCGTCGTTCAAGTGACGCATCAGCAAAGATGACGCAGACAGCAGTACCACGTCTGTCCATGTCAGCAAATTGTTCTTGTTGCCAGTTCCATGTTAGCATCGTTCAAGTGCCGCATCAGCAAAGATGACACAGTGTCCCAATCAGTGGTGACACGTCAGCATATTACCCATTCAGCACTGCGACAACAACAGACGCTTCTTGTTTCATCAACAACTTCTTCTTGTAAGTCCGAATTGAATTATTTTTGGTTCATTAGAACCGCCTTTCAGTTCCCTACAACATAGAGGAAAACCATCATGTGCTTGAAGTACTTTTATGTGCACTTGGGGCAGCAACATGATCGAATTCAAATTTCATTTGATTTATTGCTTGAGGTTCGACAACAACATGCTCAATTGAAGATAAGCAAAGAAACAAAAGTTGTCACGTAGGACGAAAGGGTCCGAAACCGAGGGACACCCCACACCAAGACAACATTTTGAGGCGATTCCAAAAAAATAAAATTATGATGGACCTAGAAATATAAATGGTAACTGAAAATATACCTGATCATAATCCCATTGGCATCTAGAAAGTGAGGTTGGATATAATAGATCCATTCTCCTTACCTGGGGGCGTCTTTGCAATACGCCTGTCGCCAAACACACAATCAAAAGAAACTTGTTTTAAAAAGTCGAATAATAAAAGCAATACTTCAGTATCGTTTCAAGTAATCGGGGTGGCTAGGGTTGAACGAGTGAACGCCTTAGCAGAAATTCAAAGGAGATGTATTATGGTTATTAAGGAAATAAATGCAATGTTTTTGTAGCAAAGATAATGGCGAAAAAAAGTGTTTCAATAAAAGTTGGAATTAAAAAATGGGCGAAATAAAAATATTAAATAATGCATGGAGATATACTCTGATCGAGGTTGAACTTTATAAAGTGAAAATAATAATGCAATGGAATCGTACTTGCATTGTATGACCTAAGAAAATGATGCAAAGGAGTACGCAAGGAATGTATCAGATGTCAGCTACAGGGCCCTCTAATAAAGAGAGAGGCGCCAGAGCTACATCCAAGTGAAGATTGAATGTTGTAGGTCCATTTCCCGCTGCACATGAGGGCGTGAAATAGTTTATATTTACAACCGACTACCTCACCAAATGGGTCAAGGTAGTATCAGAGGAGATACATGTCTGCGAGTTTATCTGGGAAACATCATATGCGTGTATGACATGCCGACAACGATCATCTTTACCAAAGAAGAGAAGTTCAATTCGGAAATAATCAAACATGCATGACAATTGGGTGTACACCTCAATGCTGGAATGCTCGATGAGATTAGTCCTAAACATGTATTGCCTGCAATTATTTTGGAGAACATATCATAAACACTTGTAAAGAATTGAAAACATATCATTAACACTTGTAAAGAAGCGCCTGCAATATTTTTCGATTAAAAAGAAAGAAAAACAAAAAGAAATATATCGAATTTCTCTATTAAAATCCCTTAAAGAGAAGGGAAGATGGAGCAAAAGGAATGATAACAATACATTATTCCATAAAAAGATGGATTGATAGGAGCATATGGGAAATCAATGTGCCTGGCAAGATAAGGAGCAACTTGCGTTCGAGTGAGGTATGTTCTCGAAGTTCAAGTTGAATTATTAATTTAATCCAAACACCGTTTATATGAATGGGAAAAGAATTTTGATGGTTTTTCTATTAAAGAGATAAACTAGTTTAATAAATTGGAACTTTTTTATCAAAGAGAAAAACTAAGGAAATGAATTGTCACTCAAAATCAAATAGTTCTTGCAATATCCTACAAGAAATACGAGGTAGGAAAAAAAATTTAACAAACAGAACATCTACAGAAAACATCTGCAGAAAAGGAAAAGAATTAAATTTATTCTACACGCCTCAAGTTCCATTATTAGAATAAAGGAAGCCTATTGGTACGTCCACTTATACTAGACGGGATCAAAATCTTAGTGCAAGAAAAAAACTCCAATAATTGATGTTTCATTGGGAATTAAAGACTCAAATTACAAGGATCAAACTAAGGGAGTCAAAGCATGACAAGATATGGCCTTTTTGTTGAACTCCAAGAAAAGATAAACCCCCAAAAGCGCTATTGTGAGCTGTAATCACGTGCTTAACTGTGGGGAAGTTAGTATTTAAGTCATTGTAAGCATCCTACCTCGTTATGGGATGGTCGTCAGCAAACTAAAAATGTCGCATACAAAAGGACCATGGAGTTACAATCTTACAAGGAGTCCAGAGAAATGAAAAGTGAGTCCGCATATTCTTTTAAACTAAAATTTAGTATATATACACGTGCTACTATGACAATGAATTTATTCTCAAGCTATCCATGTGCTCATAATGTCTCGTTGTTAAAAATATAAACAACGTAATATTGACGAGTTATTTTGATGGGAAGAAGTTAATGTTCCCATTATTGTACGTGCCCTCGACATGCAAACGTTACTCAACATAGCATTTTCGAAAAAAGTTGTTCTTTCACATAAAATGGATGTGGAACGCTGAAAAGACGTGCATAATATTTCAGATTTTTGTACGTGAATATTGAATCAAGACGGCCTTGGTCATACCTTGTTGTGGATAGCTAATATTGTATTTTTCTTATGCCATCAACAAGTTGAGAATTAAGATTGAGCGATGTTTGTACCCCATAAAAATGTTGCTTGTCCATAGCGCACAATCTATTCCATGCCTGTGAAACACGTTTTATTGGAGAAATCCATTTGGTTTATTATAGAAACTCGTCGGTTTATTAAAGAAACCCACATGGCTTATTATAGAAGCCATTCGGCTTATTTGGGAAGCCACTCGGTTTATTAAAGAAACCCAAGGCTTATTAAAGAAACCTAGTTGGACTTATTTTGGAAGCCCATTTGGCTTATTATTGAAGACCATTTTATTT
Organism: Papaver somniferum; assembly: GCF_003573695.1. NCBI lineage: Eukaryota > Viridiplantae > Streptophyta > Magnoliopsida > Ranunculales > Papaveraceae > Papaver > Papaver somniferum. The sequence continues at coordinate 8,659,801 of NW_020620714.1, read as the reverse complement.
ATTAGGGAAACATGATTGGCTTATTTTGGAAGCCCAGTTGGCTTATTATTGAAGCCCATTTGATTTATCATGGAAACCCTTTTTTACTTATTATGAAAGCTCAGATAAATCCTAACACAAAGAGGATAATAATCTTAGGTGGTTATAATTATTATTCAAGATAATAATTATTTAAGATAATTGCAAAATCCTAACAAAAAGAGGATAATTAGCTTAAGTGGTTATAATTATTATTCAAGATAATAATTATTTAAGATAAATAAAGATTACGATAAGTATTAGAGGAAATCACAAATTTTATCATGAATCTGGTTATATTCTTGGATTTATACAGATAAGGGAAGTTATTAGAATAACTATTAATCCCTAAAGTTAGATCTACTTTCTGCTTATAAATATAGGCTAAATCCTAACTCAAGAAAGGACAAAGATGAGGAGAATTTTCTACACATTTCCACCACATTTCGTCTGCTTTGATATGTTTTTCTAATAAAGAGAAAAACCATTGTAATACTTATGTAAAAATATAAAACTTATCTTCCCGAGGGGATTCATCCGTGGACGTAGGTATTACTTTCCGAACCACGTAAAATTCTGGTTTCCTTTATTTATTGTTTATTTTGCTGTCTTATTTCATCTTATCATCATCAAAACTATCGTGTTTTGTGCGTAGAAGAAATTTAAGGTACAAACAGGTCTAACAGTTGCGACATTCTGTTTTTGACTGAATTCGCAACAGAGGTAGTGTTGTTACTAAAATATGTATTATTGTGTTTAGCCTCGGCAGTTTCCTGTTACAACCCCATTCAGCAACAACTATAGTTTGTTGCTAAACACCAAATTTTGTGTAGTGAAATTTCCAGTATAAATATCTTCATAATATCAATTATATGGATTGGGCTCGATCAATTTTAGCATTATTTCGTTCAAAATAGGAAAAGTTCAATTCTCAATTTTTTTGCTAGGTATCTATATATTTCATGAATCATGTCTCTACGGTAAGGTGATTTGAAGGATTTCCCATATAGAAAAAAAAAAGATATACAATAACTAACAAAGAATTTGAATCACAACCGGGTTAATCGATCCTTGATGAAAGAAACGGAATAATGACATGGATAAAAACCATAAGCGATCCATTAGCTCGGAAATTGAATTCTCCTTATCTTTTTATTTAATGGCCTTAACAAAATAAGCTTCCGCATTGTACAGTGATAAAACAAACGCTTTTTACTGGGAGAAACATGTCTTTTCTAATGTAGAAGTTATGTTGAGGACATTTGGCATAACTCCATTGGTCGGAATATTATAAACTGGGTTACACTCTGCTTACTCAAGTATTTATTCACATGTTAGTAGCGCAAGTCAACAAAAATAAAGGTGGATAAAACTTCCGTAAAATTTTTAATCTAGTTAATTTCCTTACACCGTGTTTACATTAAATGCTTAATTGTACGTCAGTAACACCGTCTAAGGTGGACAATACTTCCGCTTTTTTTCAATAAAAAATTTTGCTACGATGAAAATATTTTCTATTCAAATATTTGCTTAAAAGAATCTTAACATAATTGAAAAACTTAACTTACCCTGTTTAGAATTTTATGGAAGTCCAAACCATAATTAGCAATTCATGATACGACAAACATAAAGGTATTTACATAAATCAAATCCGATCAGCGATTCGTGATTCAATAGAAGTTTGGAACAAGTAAGCATACATATACAATTAGTTTTAGAGATATGAATTCGATACTCAAAATTTGGCATTCATATAATAAAATAACAAGTATTTATAATTTTAAAAGACTAATATTTGCATACATGTGTATGTTGTACGAAACAAAAATAACATTTTAACTTATGGGGATATGCTCTATATATGAATTTATGTTCTAAAACCACGTTAAGATATGTGCAATGTTAAACAAGGGTGGATGGAGGAGTATGATAATGTGACACGTCCCATGTTCGTTTCTCTTCGGCTACAATAATCGATGAGTCAGCAAGCAAGTCAGCCGTATCCGACGACTGAATTATACACGTATTCGAATATTCGCGAATTGTTCGGAACTTCCATGATATACACGTATTTGGTTCGGAGCCTAATTAGTAAGTAAATGATTTTGCACGAATTATCTGAACACGAACTAGTACACGCACTTTTACAATCTCGAATCATATTCGCGATTTTCTTTAGCATTTTCAAATAATCCGCTAACTATGCAAATTCACGAACTATTTGTCATATTAATTCGGCCATTATTTCAACCTCATTTTATGGTTATTCCATCATATCCTCTTATACGTATATATTTATTGGTAATTATGTTCTATAATTTTTATATGCATCATTTAGATCCTGGTTTTTCATACAATGTAAAATAAAAAAAATATAAATAAAAAAACTCAAATGATTTTAATATATGGAAATAATAAAATATATGCCGATTTTTACATGATGAATTGAGATATGTTAAACGCATTGAACACGAATATACGCATTTCCACATTTTTACGGAATCATAAATTATTGACCGCATATTTGACCGGACTAGCCAATTAATTAGCACACTTTTATTGGTCCGAATTTTTTCGGCTCATCGATTTGCTAGCTAGGGTTCAGAGTTCCAATTATTTGCGTATAATTCGTTCCCATATTAGTTCGCGATTCATTCGTTGAATTTCTAACTAGGATTAAAACTCAATTCGGAAGTCGAGTACCTAATATATTTCTCACATATTTTATACAAAAATAAAAGAAAAAAATAAATAATTTTCGTATTTTATATCCACCGATTTAATGCATTCGCCCGCCACACCATATCAAAAGTGCATCGCCACGGGGCGGGACGATGCCCCACACACCACAATTCAAAAAAGTGATTAAAAGAAGAAAAAAATGTTGGATGCTACGCACAGACACAAATCCAGTACAATTCGTAAACTTCTATCAACATCTAGGATCGATGGTTATAGAATATAATCTTATAGATAAATCATTTGGGGAAGAACGATCTCTAGTTGAAAGACCATCAAATACATAGATTTCTTTTAGAATATTTATATATAAGTTGAATATCGTATTTGATTTGATTTTAAGTTATAATTTCTATATTTTAGATATCTATGAAAAAATATATTATTATTTTATTGGTTGACAGAGAATTTGGTATTAGCAAGTTTCGAACTTAGATCATTGATATCATCACTCAATAACACTTTAACAATGTGATACGTGACACCAGCAAGAACACACAACTATGGGTGGGGCTAAATTAAATAAATAAATAAATAAGATTTAAGTTTTAAAAAAAAAAATATTTCGGGGAATTTGTCTTTTTCACACCTAGAAAAGTGAAGCAATAGTGGTGATAAAAATAAAATCATGATCAGTATTTATCTGTGGAGTTGTCTCTGATATAACTCTCAAGAAGTTTTATCGGAGGAGTTTTATCTGATGGATAGAACTCTCAAGAGGTGAAAAAGCTTTATAGTTCTTTGAATTATTCTCGAATCATAAACTTTTGACTGCGTTTTTAGACAATCTTAAAGTTAAAATAGCCATATAATATTGCCTCTGTTAAATGGAGCCCATGCTATTAGTTATACCTAAAAAATTAAGTTAGAACGAAAAACAAAATTACCAAACAAGTCATAATTTTGTAACTAATAATCCTACTTTTTTCCGAAATTAAAATATGAACCCTAATTTTATTTTTATCCAAACTAAATTATATTTCAATTTCTTTCTAATCGCTCTCTCATTTTTCTTATAAATCACCATGTTATAAACCTTAATTTTTTACTTTTCCTCAAAAAAATTAAACCAAACTTTTCACTTTTCTATAAAATGATGTTATTTTTCCAAATCATGATTATCAATTGAGGTTATATATTCTAAGTATTCATTTAAAACTTCTCCACAACAATATCAATCGAAATGAAATCAACTAGGGCTTTGTTGCTTTTGCAAAAATAAATTTAATAAAACTCCATAAGCATTATAATTCTATAAAAAAAAAAATTTAAGATGATTTTCTTTTTTCTCAATCATGATTAGATAAAACTGGTATTCTAAGATCATCAATTGTATACACCACAGGTATTACATAGATCTAATTATGAAAATTACAAGATTAACTTTATTTAATTTTTTTGATTTGGACATTAATAATTTATTTTGGGCTATATATAAAAACTATGTATAATTTTATGGGTCATAAGAACCTATTTGGTTGAATTAAATGACTTATTTTACATGAGTTATATACTTATATTTAACAAAATCATGGGCTATATTTAAGAGAAGCCATAATATTTATATGTTTGTGTTTGTCACTTTGTTGTTTTGTACGTCTGTCTAATTAGGGTCGGGTAAAGATCATTTGATCCCCGATTCCCTCTCACATAATTTTTCACAATAATTTTTTGGTGTGTTTAGCATATGTGTTGTGAAATTTATAAATAAAACTCAGCTTAGTATCACTACACAAAACATGTGGCTTCTAGGGACGGTCATTTTTTCAAAACCGTCCCTAAAAAGGGTTATTTGGGATGTAAATGGGCTGACCGTCCTATGGGTTACATAAGAATTAATTTAAGGTTATTTTTGGATCATCTCTAAATGAATGTATGACCGAAAAATATTAGTAAAATAGGGACAGATAGAAAACTGTCACAAATACTTCTTGGAACGGTTTTTGCCTTTCTAGGCCTAAAAGCATTCGAAGAGGATTGTAATTGTAAAGACAAGGTTGACGTGTAAGGATAAGGGTGATGTGGTGATGTAACTTGATATTTTCTTTATACGCCTAAACAAAACCAAACCTAAACCTTATATATACTTTCTTATTCGCCTCTTTCGATAAAGAAAATATGACTTAACTTTAAAAGAAAAACAGTTACCCGCCTCTCTCTTTATTTTTAACTTTTTCCTCTGCTTAGACTGTTTTTTGTTTATCAGAAAAAGCTACAACCCTCTTGCCTTTGATCACTCTCTCTTTCTATAATCCATCTCTTTTCCTCTCTTACTTCTTATTACAAATTTTTGATCAATTCAATTGTTGGCAGAGAAGTGAAAATTCAGTTTCTTTTTTAATTCTGAATTTGAGAAACAGTGAGAAGAAATTACTCTAATTTGATTGATTCCAAACTTAATCAGCGAAACTACGAACTGCAGATTCGATCATCTGTATCAAATTTAAGAGTAAGTTGGAAATTTTTGGTCAGTTCAATTGAAGAAATTGAAGGAATTAGAATTCGGGAAAAATGGAAAAACTGATGATGAAAGGCTTGACTGCTAGAAAACAAAATTGTTATTCTGTAGAAGGACTAAGACCATTAACTGATTAATTAACATTTGCTTGCACTAAGTTAATTTTTTTTTTTAATGTTTCATACAATTCCAAGTGAAAATTTTATAGTTCATTGCGCTGTTAACAGTATGCTATTGTGAACCTCGATTTAGTTTTTAGTTTGGGACCATATTAATTAACTATACATCCTTCAAGATAGATGCGTCTCTAAACTTTGTTGACTAATCGATTACAGTATGTTTCATTTATTAATAAATATGAATTTGATCTCTGCTAGGAGGATGGAAGGTGCCGATTACCTAACAGAAAAATCGATAGTGCCAGTTGCACAAACCTTAGTTCTGTTTGGAAGAGTTGGGAATGGAAAAAGTGCTGTTGGCAATAGCATCTTTGGAAAGAAGGAATTTGTTTCTAGGATTTCGGCTTGTGGTGTTACCACTCAATGCCGAATGGAGAAAACTACGCTGGATGATGGTCAAGTTGTCAACGTCATTGACACACCAGGTATACATGTACTCCCATAATTTCTTGTTTCAATTCTCTCTTATGATCCTATATTTTCACAATAGAATACCTAAAAAGATGATAAGTCTTTTTTTCAGGGCTATTTGATTTGTCAAGAGGATCTGATACACCTGAATACTTAGCAGATGAGATGGTGAAATGCATAATTCTTGCGAAGGATGGGATCCATGGGTTCATTCTGGTTTGTTCTATTAAAACTCGGTTTACGGTTGAAGAAGAAACGGTTATTCAAAGTTTAGGGAAGATTTTCGGAGAAAAGATCTTTGATTACATGGTTGTTGTTTTTACCGGTGGTGATGAACTTTCAGGAATGAACTTTCCGGAATTCTTATCTACATGTCCCTCTTCATTAAAGGTTTTTCTATGATATAGTATTCGAACACATTTTTATGAATGTTATGGCTATTTATTTATTATAATTTTAACTACAAGTTAATGGTATATTGGATACATGTTTTAAACAGAAAGTACTCCAGATCTGCAAGAAAAGAGTTGTTCTATTTGATAATAGGACTAAAGATGAGACCCAGCGTAAAGATCAGGTTCAACAATTGATGTCGCATATCAAAACCATCATAACCGAAAACGGACAGCCATACATCACGGATGTCGTTCGAATGATGAATGTATGTTTTAAGTTACAACACTTTTTCATTAGTGTTATAACTTTTTGAATTATGTCTTTCAATTACAGATTCGTTGCGTTATGTTTTGAGATTTCTCGAGTTTTCTTAATACTAGTTTATTTGGTTGCAGAAGTCGGTAACACTTGGGAAGCAAGAGGCCGAGCATGGATCCAAACGGAAACAAGTCCCAACTGATGGGGCGGATACACGTCTCGAGCATGGAGCCAAACCGGATCAAGGCCCAACTGATGTGGGGAGCTCCAACAACCCGAAGAAGCTGTGGGGGAAGTCACACTCCGTGCAAAGTTTTTTAAGAGAACTTAAAAGGTATAGTCTCTTCGGTTCACATACTCTGTTCTGTTATCCAGTTATTCAAGGAGAACTGGTAAGGCACTGAAATTTAATTTTGTATCGGAAACTAATACGGAAGGCCTTGCAGGTTCAGTAGACCAGCCAATGGGAAAGAGATCAAAGAGAAAAATTTAAACGGAAAAATGCAAAATTAACAAGGGATTTCTACTCGGTAATAACTTAAGTGATGTACTGGATTTTCAATATGTGATGGAGTCGGTCGAAATTTTCAACAAGCGTTCAAAAGTTATGGTGCAATTTGTTTGTAGTCGGCTTTGTTAAATAAAATTTGTGTATTTTAAGTTTTAGTGATCTCATGTTGAACGGTGATGAAATTCTCGCTTTATACTGGTCGAAATAGATTTTTTCTAATATAGAAGCTATGATGATGATACTTGGCATAATTTTATTGGTTGAAAATATTTAAAATTGGGTTACACTTTATTTACATCAAGTACTTAACCATTTGTTAGTAACGACATCCACAAAAAAAAAAAAGATGGACAATACTGTTGTCAAAGTTTTATCCTAAATAATTTTGTTACATCGTGTTTAAACCAATACTTAACTATACATTACTATAACCATTTCGGGTGGATAAAACTTCCGTCAAACTTTTGTAAATTCTTTCCATTCAAAATTTAACACCGATTGGATTAAACTTTTAATTGGACCTTTAATAGGAAACCAAATTATTATGGAAGTGTTGAAATTATTTGTTTCCAGCTTAATTAGAGAAAATCGTATTAGTATGGAAATCGTGTTAGAAAGGAAACTGGATTATTCATCTTTTGCCGATATTCATGTCAACGAAGAAACCAGGGAAAGAAATTATAACTTTTCTTCTTCAGTAAAAAATGGCTGGTATAGTTTTCCCAAATCGTCTAATGAATCACAGGTACCATGCTTATCCTTAATGAAATAACACGCTCAGATAAGAAAGTAACCAGACTTGCGAGGACACTCAGGCTTTCGATTTTTATTTTTAAGCTAACCCTAATTGTTTGACGCCTATCTTCCTCTCTCTCTGTTTCTGTTCTCCCATTATCGTGTTTTTTCTATGCAACAAAATTAGAATCGATCGAATCCATCTAATTTGATCTTTCACATTTACATTCAAATATGATCCTTTCATATCTTTACTATTTGATGATGCATGTATTTTTCTTTGATTGTATTTTATATACATTTTTGATGCAGGTGCATATCCATTAAAATTGATTTTAATTATGTCTATGATATTTGATTATGTGTTTCAAAACATGCGGCAGTCTTCAATATACTTCATTGAATTCAAGTTAAATAAGTCTCCATCTGGAAAATATTTAGCCGAGAGAAATTTGGTCATCATAGAGTCGGTGTCAGAGCAAAGTTCCCAAGCCGATTTGGCAAGCAAAGCCCTTTTGAAAATGTGCAAGCCTCTAAAGCCCAATTCACCTTCTTCTTAGGGTTTCTGAGTTAATAATATCAAAATCTTTACAAGATTTTTTATTTTTCCGAAATTTCTGTAGTGTAGAGCTCATCTTTTTGATAGTAACATCGGGGAGTTTCAAACTTATCATGTGGTTGATTGGAACAAAATTAGAGACATTCTTAATCATGACAGACCTTGCAGCCTCTGACATGTTGCTTCCACTTTAATTAGAAAACTTGTGCTCCAAATATCACAAAACGTAGAAAAAGGAATACGCTTGTTTCTACGCACAAAGAATGGAAGACCAAGATACTTCTCTTCTTTAATTTTAAGATATCTAACTTGGAGAATGCCGCTGATTGTTTGACAAGTTTTTGGTTCCAAATTTGAACTAAAGAACACAGCTGACTTGTTAAAGTTTATCAATTGCGCCGAGCATAAAAAGAACTGTTCAATAATCTGGAGAAAATTGTGAACTTAAGAGTGATTAGCCTTACCAGACTTCTTTACTTTAGCAACTTTTGACTTCTGAAGACGTGTTTTTGTTGGTGTTTCATCCATTTTTGTTGAACTGATCTCGATTGAAATACTGTAAGTAGTTCTAGGATTTTCTAGGGTTTGTAAACTGCTGTAAAATTGATTTGTAGGGTTTAATCAACTTCCATTATCGATTTGTCTATTCGAGAAAAAAAATTCTCTGCAAATCGATCCGTTACGGAGTTAATGAAGCAGGAGAAAAGAAACGGCTGAAGAAATAAATGGTGTGACCGTTTCAGGGAGTTAGTGAAACTGCCCGAGACCACTGAAGGTCTTTTTAGTACTTCTGCGCGTTTAATCAACTTCTATCATCGATTTGTCTATTTGAGAAAAAAAAATTCTCTGCAGATTGATCCGTTACGGAGTTAATGAAGGAAGAGAAAAGAAATAAATGGTGTGACCGTTTCAGGGAGTTAGTGAAACTGCCCGAGACCACTGAAGGTTTCTTTAGTACTTCTGCGCGTTTTTGATATTTTAATTTTTTTTTGGATGTGATTGGATCCCGAAAATAACTTGGGCCCGACGATAAGAATATTTTTTGGAACCGTTTTTCGGGGACTACTCAAAAATGGAGGGGGACTATTTTGTGATAGGAATGTCTACCATACACTTATAAGAGGTGTCCTAAAGTGTGGAAATAACTAACCTACCCTTAACCTAATTTAATTTAAAACCAACCTAATAACCACCTATATATATATATATATATATATATATATATATATATATATATATATAACCACCACCTCCTCTCACCACCGGCGCTCACCACCACCACCGATATATATAGCTTAATTTAAATCATTAACAAAGATATTCTCACAAACCCATTACTTATCATTCATTTTTGGTTGAAAAAATGAGAAGTAATCATCAAAATGAGTTGAAAATGGAAGTTGCAGAGAGAAGTTCGACTAGGAATTATGTGAAATAGTTTGTCAAACTGCAGAACTCAGCTTTAACGGAGTTTTTTCTTTTAGAAAAAAGTTCGGTTACCTCGCAAATTTTTTTCCCAGACAAACTTTTAGTTCTGGTACGTCGCGACTTTTTTTTCATTTTTTTCCTAGCCGAAATTTTAGTTCGGTTACGTCGCAATTTTTTCTCATAAGTCAACTTTTTTTTCGGAAAACCTATATATTGAGTTCGGTTACGTCGAAAAAAAAATTCCCCACCGAACTTTTAGTTCAAATACGTCGCAACTTTTTTTTTCCTAGGCAAACTTTTTTCTGAAAGCAAAAAATCCATTAAAGCTAAGTTTGGTTACTTGTTCTTCGGATATCGTAACCGAACTTCATTTCCATGGTCAAAATCAGTTTGTAAATTTTTCATTTTTTTGAAAGTTTTTGTCAACAACATTAACTAAATTTGAAGTATACCTAAGTACCCAAAACCCATATTTCGAAAGCAACCACCTTAAGAAAATAGAAAACCCCCTTCTTCTCAAAAATTATTATTTTAAAAACACCCAACTAATTAATCTAACCTCACTAATCAATCCTTACATTAACATTAATAAATCATTACTCTAATTAATTTAATCACCAAGGGAAAGTTTGGTATTAGAAAAAAACTAAGTTAAGGAGTGGCATAAATTTACTTCAAATATCCATCCCAAAACAAAAGAGTAGTTCCCCATTTTTTTTTGAGTAGTCCCTAAAAAATGATTCATTTTTTGGGGGGATTTTACTTCAAATATCCACCTCAAAACAGAAAAGTAGTTCCCCATTTTTTTTTTTTGAATAGTCCCTAAAAAAACGATTCATTTTTTGGGGGTCTTGCGCCTAATTTTTCCTATATTAATACACCGACCAGCCCAGTATTAACACTGAACAGACAACGGGCCTGGATTTGAGTTTATTGGACCTGCTTCAGTAGTAGGCCTTTCTTTTATTATTGCTTAAAGCTACCCAGCCGTCCATCTGATTGATTTGGATTGGAGATCGATCATTTGACTGGAGATCTCTTCCGTCCACTAAGATTTCTTAAAACCCTAAAATCAGTTTAAACCGTCGGATATCACCCTCGTTTTCCTAATAAAACTCCCCCTAAATGTTTTATCTTCACTATCTATAGAGTTCTGCCGCCGCAATCACAATGGATTCCTCGGGAATTAGTTTGTGCATGAAGAAGAAGATCAAACCCAAATCTGGTGTGGCTTCTTTTGATTGAATCATAGCATGATGATATCTGCTTTTAAAACTGAAGTGTGTCTTTGTATTCACATCACATTTTTATTTGATTTTCATTGATATCCTGTCCATCAAACTAATCTGCGCATCTGATGTTGTTTTTGATAGGCTAAAACTAACAACCGAGGGTAAATAGTTGGTTAATAAGCTCCGGTCATGTCATCTTTTTCCGTAAAATGTTGATGGAGGGTTCTTGTTAATTTCCTTCAGGTATGGTTGCTTCTTGTATCTAAATTTCAGAATTTCACATGATCAAATAGCATGAAACATACCCTTTTTATGTTGGTCGATTTATGTTTATCTAAAGTGCATTTTCGAAAAATTCTTAATTAATACCTGATTTTATGAAAAACATGCTTGATGTCACTTGTAGTTTGGACATATGTCATTTTGATTGCCCAATTATAAATATCCCAGCCTTGGAGACGATAGTGTGTTTTTCTTGGTAGATTGATGGGTTGAGAGAAGCCTAATATGCACCTGCAACATATATTGTGCTCCCTACCTTTAAAACTGGCAGAAGAAGTAGTTGCATCTTTTTGTGTAATTAGGTTGTCAAGTGGGATACCTTGAATACTCTCTAGAGTCAGAACTAGTGTGTTAGAGTAAACCGAGATGGGAATTTGTAATGCTGTGTAGTTAGCGTCACATTTGCATTTTGTTGACAAGGTTTTAAACACAAAGACTGTCTGATCTGTCTTATCCTTTCCAAAGGAACAACATCCACAAAGATAAGTCCAACATTTTCTCGACAACAATAGCAGAATCAATCTCAAATCCTGGGATCTAATTGTGTATGAGTGGCAGACGGATGGATGGTTAGTGGGCTGATGGAAATACCATATTGCTGCCTAAAAATCTTGGCATCTCCGGCAGAAAAAGAGGTCATCGGGGTTTCCAAGATGACGAGGAGAGTAAACTTTCACTGAACAGGTGCACATTGCAGCATCATTCAATGGATTGATTGTCATAATGACTTCTCCTAAAAAATAAGTGAGTTTTCTTTATGCATTCTCTCTATATTACCATGTTAGATTGATTTTTCAGTTGTTTAACAACTGATTTGACAATCTTTTACAGCAATGGGATCATGGTGGATACTAATTGTCTAATACAACTTCTGCTCCGTTTGAGTGTGTGGCCAACACCACAAAGGTATTATTGATTTTCATTATATTCCCATAATTAGTAAGTTCGAGTTTTTAGTTGGTAGTGAGTTTGAGTTTGAGTTTGAACACTGTTGCAGCTGCAGTCGGTGGTATATCTGTCTCGAATAGAAAGAAGTAATTTTTTGAGAAACGAAGCACATTTTCTTTCAACTAAGCTCTTATATACATTCTTCTTTCCTAGCTTCAAGTTCTTCAAGGAATTTTTGTACCTTTGGAAATGTTCATATCTTTAAGTTGACTGGTCATTCTTGTTTTTTTCTACCGAATCTACTTAAAAGTGTTTTCATGGTGATCTCAGTGTCACTTCTGATTGATAGATCCATTTTGTGGTTTAGTTTTAGCTGTTATGAGCTCAATAATCCTATGTAGTTGGTGGTTGTTCATAGGCCTGTCAATGGATATCCGCTGGCCGTATGCGAATATCCGGAATCTGTTATGTTAACATCCGACATATCTGTAATCGGATATCCGAATCCCATAACATATCGAATATTTATTTATTAACGTAACGGTACCGGTTGAGGGAATTTCCTGTTAGGTTAATATCCGTATAAACCCAATGTTTCGTTATACCTTTAGCCCATTCACATACTTCATACCCGTCAACACAAACTAAAAAGTATGAAAGGAAAGTAACTTATTTCTCCAGTCTCACAGTTCGTATCTTCTCCTTCTAAATCTTCTTCTGATGAATCTTCTTATACTCTCATCTCTTCTCTAGTATTAGAAAACTAGGATTTGTATTATATTTTGTGTTGCTGTAATGAATCAATCGATGTTCAATTGTTCAATGTAGGGTTCCGTTCAATTGTTCAAATCCTTTGTTATTGTAATTGTTTGTTCTGATTTTCTTATTCAATCGTAATCAATTCAAATATCAAACCCTTAATGAATCGACCAACTAATTGGTTAATTTTATGAAGCCCCACCAATTTGAGCTTTAATCCTCTGATTGAAGAATTTGTTAATCACCGAGTGTTTTCTTTTCCCAAATCACTACATATAACAACTTGTCCATGCCAGTCATCCATGTCATAGTTACTTTGATATGTTCTATCTTATACAATATTTCTTACACATTGTAGTTCTCTTAGGTTTGGTTTTGAACGGGCTTCTCTACCTACCGTTTGGCAACGTGCAGGCACCTAATATTTGAACCCCAAAACTTGACTTAGCTAGTCTCACATGAAACAACAAGTTCACATTTCTTTGGCGTTTCTGTTGGCCTCTTAATTTTCAAATTCCTCTGCTACTTGTATTTATAAAGAAATCTGGGGACAGAAGTTTTGGTATCTCACACAACTGTGTCGAGATTGTTTTGATTCATTGATATGTATATATCATACATGTGACATTGGTTACAAAGGATAACAACAAGATGAATCGTAAGAATATGACTTCTGTAGAATAGGAAAACTATACCTACTTAGCTAGAATAAATGGAAGAATACTGACTAGAATACAACAACTTAACTAGACTGGTAACCGTGTAAGTTGGATAGAATACAACAACTTAATACCCTGCTCAAGTTGGAGCGGTAGAGCCAGAACGAACACCCAACTTGCTAACCAAACAACCAAATTGTGGAGCTCCTAATGGTTTAGTAAAAAGATCTGCAAGTTGATCAGCAGACGAAAGATGTTTCAGAAGTATTAATCCATTAAGAAATTCTTCACGAACAAAATAACAATCAATCTCAATGTGTTTAGTACGTTCATGGAAGATAAGATTTTGAGCAATGTGAATTGCAGCCTGACTATCACAAGACGCGGGAATAGGGAGATGACAAGGAATGTGCATGTCCCTGAGAAGATATCATAGCCATTGAAGTTCCGCAGTGAGGTTGACTAAGGCACGATATTCAGCTTCAGTGGAAGAGCGAGCTACAGTTGGTTGTTTCTTCGATTTCCAAGAAATAGGACTATCACCAATTGTAACAAAGTAGCCTGTAGTAGAACGCCGAGTCAAAGGGCAACCTGCCCAATCAAAATCGGTATAACCATGTAGAGAAAGATAACTGGCTGAGGACAAGAAAATGACATGTCTGATTGTTCCCTTGAGATAATGTAAGACACGATGAGCAGCATCGAGATGAGCATTACCAGGATGTTGCATAAACTGACTTAAATAATTTACTGCATATGTGATATCTGGACGTGTGACAGTAAGATACAGTAAGCAGCCAATTAGGCGATGAAAAGAACTCGGATCAGCTAAGTCCATGCCATCAGTAAGAAGTAGCTTGAGATGAGTATCCATTGGAAAAGATGAGATACGTGCCTTTGTGAGGCCAGAGTCTTTTAGAATGTCCAAGATATATTTGCATTGACATAAAAAGATCCCTTTAGGAGAACGAGAAACCTCAATCCCTAAAAAAATTTGTATGCGACCAAGATCTTTGATGGAAAAGTGAAAGGCAAGACGTAATTTGAGGGAACAAATGAAGTCACCGTCTGTGCTAGTGATAATGAAAATGGATGTTGAACCTCGATGATATGTGAAAAAGGAGTTATCACATAGAGACTTGGTAAAGCCTTCAGCTAACTAAACTGATGAAAGTTTGACAAACCATTGACGATAGGCTTGCTTAAGGCCATAAAGAGATTTTTTAAGTTTAAAAACTTTAGTCTAGTCAAGAGTCCCAGGACTCAGGGGCCTGCTTTGGTGAGCTCTACGGTGATACACCTACAATATGTACTCACCAAAGGATACTGGCCTCTTTTAACTTTTCTTCACCAAGGCTAATTAAGAAAGGAATCAAGTGAGGCATAAAGGGTACAGGCCGCTTTTAAGTAAACATCTTGCCAGATGCATGTGACTTGTGGAGCACTATAACTTTTCTTCACCTGCAGTGGTTACCCTTGCAAATCAGAACATTGGGACAGTTCATATTTTAAGGATAGTGAAAGTCACGTCATTACATACATGAAGCGAGTTGTCAAGTCTTTGTTTATGAGTTTTCTTCCGAAGGCATTGTTTGTTTAGGTTTTGACGGTTGTTAATGGATTTTACATCTTAATTCCAATAACGACGACAAACAATAAAAACTAAAACTTGTCATTCCTACACAGATGTTGCCAGCAGTCACATTAGCTGTGAATGAAATGAATGAGCGGGCTAAAATGGGTGAATGTGACAACGACAATATAAGACTCAGAAATCTTAAGAGTGCTTCCGAGAAAAAAAAAAAAAAAGAATTCTTACGAGTCCTTCCAAATTCCAAATGGGTAATTACAATCATAATTTTGTTTTCTTCCTTTCTCTGATTATTAGTATCTCTCTGTTTAATAGCACTGCAGGAGAACAATCGAACGAGCGAGTGGATTCAATCTGCAACCAAACCCCAAACCCCAAGTTCTGCATCGATGCCATATACACCGATCCTCAAGCTTCAGACGCTAATACAGTTGGGCTAGCTTATATCGATTTTCGTTTAGCAATCACCAACGCTACGAACACACTCTCCTTCATTACTAATCTTCAATATCGATATAATGCGCCGCCTAACGGTGTAACGGGTCTGACACCATGTAGCGTTGGTTACAAAAAGGCAAAGAATGCACTTGAAGCAGCCCTCGCCGACTTGGATTCTGATACTTATGAGCTTGAACAGTTCGCGGCTGTTTCTGCTCAGTCTGCAGACCGTTGCCAGCATAGCTTGAATTCAACTAGGATGATGAAACAGATTTCAGTACGTTCACGATTGATTAGGAGGAATACAGATTTGAAACTACTGACTGGAATTTGTTCTGTCATTTCATCAATGCTCGTTCGATAACTTTCTGATATACGCAAATTATTACTTATTGTTTGTTAATGAACTTTTTTTTTACTTCTTCACTTTCTTTATCTGTTCTAAGACCATGGAAGGTTAAATGTTATATGAAACGGACCTAAACTATCATCATTTTTTCTGAAGATTGTACGCGTACTCGGTACTCCCATATTTTGTGACGTCTTTAAGAATTTCCATCATTTTTTGATAATCAAAGGAAAAAAGAAAACAAATCCACAACCTTCTTCCGTGTCTCATTGGTCTTTTAAATTTTTTATGACATCCCTTAACAGATAACTCTAGATCGGAATAGTATTTCGTATCCCCCGATTATTTCACCTATCCCCTAGTTTTTTACTTTTTTTTACCAGACCTATCCCCTAGTTGGTGTTCATTCTTAAACACTTATTCTATATCTTTTAACCGATTGAAAATTTATAAATAAAAAATAAATGAAGAATTACCAAAATTTATAAATAAAAAATAAATGAAGAATTACCATTCCAAGCGTACTCATTTATAATAGGGGGATTTTGTGTTTCCCCCTCAAAATAAATAGCTATTTTGCATTATCCCTTTTTAAATCCCTAACCGGCAAAACCCCCTTTCCGTCATAACAGTCGTTACTACTCAATTGGCAGTTCACGCGCAGATCACGTGTGTAATAAATAAATAAAAATTTTGTTGATCAGGCGATAATACCCCTAGGCCTTAAACAGGTGGTGCATTTTAGATCATAAATATATTTTTTGACCATTATCCACCGTCATTTTCTTCCCTTCTTCTTCTTCTTCTTCTTCTTTTCTATCTCTTCTTCTCAGCTCGATTAGCATCGCCATTAGAGACCACCACAATGTAGTTCCGGAAAATCCCACAACTACACCCACTGAAGCGATAAGAACACTAAGTCTAAGTCATGGGGATAAACTTAAACATTAATGATATTATACACCCCTTGACACTAAATACGGTCTTCAAACAAGTTTTTTATTGAGAATATGATGTTCTTATTAAGATCACAAAGATTCATACATATAGCAAAGGAGAAGATAAGTAAAAGCTAACTCTAATGGCTTCCTCTCTTTTCTCTCTTCTAGTGGTGGTTTCAACTCTTGTTACTTGATTGAATTCTTTTTCAACCTCTCCCTCTCTTCATTATTTGAATCCTTATATAGTCAAATATCCTGGTAAAAGACAACTAGGTTCACGTGCAAGATCTATGCCAGCTGATCTCTGTTCAATCTGTCTTATTCGCCAGGCTTAGGGGAGATGTCGCTCTATTTCGCGTTGCTTCTTCGTGCTCTTCTTGGTGGATATCGTGCTATGCTTGTCGCGTGGTTGTTCTTCGTGCTTATTTCCCCTTGTCGCATAATAGCTCTTCGCCTAATTTCTCTCTTCGTCGTGTTGGTAGTTTTTCTTGGTCAAGGCGAGGCTGTGGATTAGTTCTGTGCGGTTTTTCGCCCCTACATTTTGCCTATTCTCGCGTTGTTCTTCTGCAAGTGGAATAATGTGAGAATTTTTTAGTTGATTCTTCGTATTGCTTTGTTTCTTCTTTTATCCGACATTCCTCCGGTTTTTCCGTGTAATTATTTCCACGTGCAGTGACTCCTCCTTTTCTCGATTGACACATCTAGGTCTATTCCACATACGTCAAATATTTCCACTATCAATATGGAGTTCGGCATCATGTTACGCCTGGTAATCCTTGCCAGCTTTTGGTACCCGTCACAACTTCGACAAAACTCATGAGTATCATGAAACAAGGTAGGCCAATAAAATCCACATTGTAAAATTTTGGCAGCAGTTTTCTTAGAGCTAAAATGTCCACCACAAGCATATGAATGGCAAAAAGTGATAACACTCATAATTTCATCATTAGGCACACATTTGCGAATAATCTGATCAGGACAATATTTGAACAAATACGGATCATCCCAAAAAAAATGCTTAACCTCATCTAAAAATTTAGTTTTATCTTGTTTCGTCCAATGCTTAGGAATTTGACCAATAGCAAGATAATTAACAATATTAGCAAACTAAGGTAATTGCGAAACAACAAACAATTGTTCGTCGAGAAACGATTCATGAAAAGGTAAGGCATCATTAGACGATTGTGAAACGATCCTAGAAAGGTGATCTGCCACTACATTTTTGGAACCTTTATTTTCCTGAATATCAAAGTTAAACCCCTGCAGAAATAATATCCACGTAATCAACTTAGGTTTAGCATCCTTCTTGGAAATAAGGTACTTCAATGCAGCATGATCAGAGAATATAATGATTTTAGACCCTAAAAGGTAAGGTCTAAACTTTTCTACAGCAAACACAATCGATAAGAGTTCTTTTTCAGTAGTGGTGTAATTCAATTGTGCATCATTCAATGTCTTACTAGCATAGTAAATAACATGATGTGCTTTATCCTTGCGCTGTCCTAAAGCAGCTCCAACTGCAAAATTAAAAGCATCACACATAATCTCAAATGGAAGATTCCAATTAGGAGGTTGTATAATAGGGGCAAAAGTTAACAACAACTTCAGCTTCTCAAAAGCTACAACAAAAGTTTCATCACAGACAAAAGCAACGTCCTTACCAAGAAGATTGCATAAAGGACGTGAGATCTTACTGAAATCCTTAATAAAACGACGGTAAAAACCTGCATGACCTAGGAATGATCTAACTTCCGTAACTTTACGTAGAGGTCTTAACTTAGAAATTAAATCAACCTTATCCCTGTCTACTTCTATACCCATGAAAGAAACAATGTGACCTAAAACAATTCCTGACTGAACCATGAAGTTACTGTTCTCCCAATTCCATACAAGATTCTTTTCCTTACATCTCATTAGGACAAGAGTGAGATGATGGAGATATTCATCGAAAGAAGAACCAAACACAGAAAAATTATCCATGAAAACTTCAATAAACCTTTCTACCATGTCAGAAAATATGCTTAACATAGAACGCTGAAAAGTGGCGGGTGCATTACACAACCCAAAAGGCATGCGTTTATATGCAAATGTCCCAAATGGACAGGTAAAAGTGGTCTTTTCTTGGTCTTCAAGGGCAATAGGGATTTGATTATAACCGGAGTAACCATCTAAGAAATAATAGGAACTATGGCCAGATAACCTCTCAAGCATTTGCTCGATGAATGGAAGAGGAAAATGATCTTTCCTCGTGACCTTATTCAATCTTCTATAGTCAATGCATACACGCCACCAGGTGGTCTGCCGAGTGGGGATCAATTCACCAAAATCATTCCTGACTACCGTAATTCCTGATTTCTTGGGTACAACTTGAACAGGGTTGACCCAAGGACTATAAGATATTGGGTAAATGATACCCGTATCCAATAGTTTTAGCACTTCTTATATTACAACCTCTTTTGTATTAGGATTTATCCTATGTTGCATTTCTCTAGAAGTTTTAGAATTCTCTTCTAAGTATATATGGTGCATACAACTAATACCTTTCAAATCTGCAATGGACCAACCTATAGCCGTCTTATGTTCTCTAAGGACATCTACCAACCTACTTTCCTGTTCTAATGTGAGATTATAGGAAATAATAATAGGTAAAGTGTTTTCAAAGCCTAAGTAAACATATTTTAGAGTGTCGGACAATGGATTAAGGGTCAAAGTCAGAGCTTTCTCAACTGATGGGACTAGTCGAGACTCGAAAAGAACAGGAGGTTCAATTCTAGGCTTCCATTTACTAGTGTCCAGCAGTGGGGTGGAGTCTAACAAAGCGTTGACTTCATAAATAACACTATCATCAGTTGTATCCTGCCTAAAATGAGTTAAACATGATTCTAATGGATCTTCTAGATGATTCTGCAAGAAAGTATCATGAACAATTTCCTCAATCATACAAACAGTTTCATGGTTATCAAAATCAGGAGGAGAACGTGCAACAGTAAAAACATTCACTTCAATTTTTCATCTACCAAAAGTAGGTTTTACCATTCCTACAGTTTATGACCGCATTAGCAGTTGCTTAGAAAGGTCGTCCTAAAATAATAGGAATTTGGCCACTAGGGTCTACCACAGGTTGTGTATCTAGAATTATGAAATCCACAGGATAAACAAAGATATCAACCGACACAAGAATGTCCTCTACCACTCCTCTAGGAATTTTAGTGGACCTATCAGCCAATTGGAGTGTAACATTAGTGGGTTTCAAGTCACCAAGTCTTAATTGTTCATACACATAATATGGAAAAAGATTCACACTAGCGCCTAAATCTAACAAAACATGTTCAATCTTGTGTTCTACTATAGTGCAAGCAATAGTAGGACAACCAGGATCCTTGTATTTAGGGTGGCGTTTTCTGTGTAATGATAGAGATCACTTTGTCATGAAGGAAAGCTCTCTTTTGCACATTCAAATTACGTTTCACAGTGCACATATATTTCAAGAACTTAGCATACAAAGGAATTTGTTTAATGGAATCGAGAAGAGGAATATTAATCTTAACCTGTTTGAAAACTTCTAAGATGTCAAGAACTAGCTACTTTCTTACGAGGTAATAACCGTTGAGGAAATGGAGCACGAGGAACATAAGTATTTCCAGATTCATTGGTTTCTTTTTGTGTCGAAGGTGTAACCTGCGTCACAATGGGCGTGCTCCTAGCATGCTCATTTTCCTTAGGATTACCAACATGGTTATCAATGATCCATCCGCTTCTTAAGGAAGAAACGGACTGGAGTTGATCGGAGGATTTAGCACCAGATGTGCTGACCTCAAAAGAACCCTTATGGTTAGGCATTGTTTGACTTGGGAACTGTCCCTTATCTCTTTCATTCACTTGACTAGCAAGCTGACCTATTTGTCGTTCTAAACTTGTTATGGACCTTGAAGTAGTCTGTTCTAGATTTGTTATAGACTTTTGAGTAGCCTGCATAAACAAACTTAGACTTTCTTCCATACTAGGAATTCTTTGGCTAGAAGAATCATTAGGAATGGAAGGTTTCCGTGTCTACCCACTAGCATTATTAGACTGACCTTCATACTGACCTCTAGACCATGAAAAGTTAGGGTGTCTTGCCCACCCTGAGTTGTACTTATTGGAATACAGGTCAAATTTATGAAGATTATCTTGATAGAGAGCATTGACTTGTTCTCCATAAAAGGCTTGGTCTGGAGACTCAACAAAAGGCTTATCTTTAGAACTATGTTCTAGCGATTCAAGCCTTCTTGTCAAAGAAGCTATTTTAGCGTCAGAGTCAAATTGAATATCAACTCTGTGCGCTCCTTTGCTATTAGCAATTGACCTTACTGGTTCCTTAGCATCCCACTCTTGGGTTTTTCAGCTACCTCTTGCAAGAATGCATACCCCTCTTCAGCACTTTTATCCTGAAAATTGCCAGCACAAAGTGACTTTACTGTGGTCATAGTTTTATGATCTAATCCTTCATAAATAATCAACGTAAGCCTAGGAGTATCAAATCCATGGTGTGGACACTGCAACAAAAGATCATGGAATCTCTCTAAGTAATCATAGAGAGATTCTCCCTGTTGTTGCACAAAACTATTCAATTTCTGATGGATAGAAGAAGTCTTATGCCTAGGGAAAAATATATTCAAAAATAGTTTTGTCATGTATTCCCAAGTTCTAATTGACAAAGGAGCCAATGCATCTAACCAAGATTTTGACTTATCCTTTAATGAGAAAGGGAACAACCTAAGTTTAAGGTATTCATCAGACAGATTCTTAATTTTAACCGTACCACACAATTCCTCAAAGTCTTTAATGTGATAGTAAGCATTTTCATTCTCCTTACATAAAAGTGGGTAAGAGCCTGAATGGTATTGGTCCTAATCTCATAAGTTGTTGTAGTAGCAGACAAAACAATGCGTGGAGGTTGAGAGACTCTAGTTGGGTACATATAGTCTCTCAAACTCTTAACTGGAGGGTTATCACCCTCATCATCAGTTCCAGCCATAAACAATGGAGCAAATCGATTTCTACCAACCGGAATATCTTGCATACACCAAACACAAGCAAAGAGTTGATTCATACTTATCTTGCAAAAGATTTGCAAATAAATTAAGTACTTACTCTCTTTTCGCTCGTTACCATTTCCTATGCCACAATCCAACTAACCAAGAAAGGTACCTATAAGAGTCAAACCAAATTAGCAAAAAGAACTAACAAAAATCTAAAAGAAAAAGTAAAAACAAAGCAATAACTTCATAAAATTAAATCCAAAACTACTGACTAAAAAGTCTAAATATCAATTAGATAGGGTTTTGCAACCACTTCCCGGTAGCGGCGCCAAAAACTTGATGAGTTGGTAGACCGACTTTGTTTTACCGCAACTGCACGTTGTCAAAAAGAGCACACAAAAGCAAGCACGGTTCGTTCCCTCAAGGAGTGCGAAAACTACTACTAAATAATATCAAGACCTATCCTATCAAATTCAATATTTTCAAAGATTGTTGTACTAATAAAATAATAACAAATTGATTCAAGCAAGTTTATAATAAAATGTAATGAAGGATGTAGAAATATTAGGGTTACGGAATTCATTGTAAGCTAAAGTTTCACTTATGTCTCTCACAAAGGTCTCATTTGATTCATGACCAATAACAAACCTAGCTATCGGAACACAGAAGATATTTCAGTTAAGAACAGTGGATAAGGATTATCAAGAGGATATGTTTGTTCTCAACCTAGAAGGTAGAAATCCTAAGCACTAATCATGCAAGGCATAAATAGTCATAGAATTATCATAAATCATTTATCCACAAGGTTCTATATGCGTGATGTTCAAGAATTCAACTATGAAATATACGGCATAACATGAAAAACTCATTAAACAAATAACCCAATCTCAAGAAACACAAACATTACGTTAAGCTTTTATTTTTGAAACCATTGTTTGAGAAAAGAAGTAAATTAAACCTACAAGTTCATCTTTCACCCTGACGAGGAGCTTAGCTAGACATAGCTTTCTTAAAAGCCATAGAAAATGGATCAAGCTATGCAAATCGGAAAAAAAAAAAGATAAATGCAAAAACCTAATTTCTTCCCTAATTACGGCGTATCTCTTCCAGTCCATCTCCTTGTCTATTTGTAGGCGCCGCAAAGACCCCTACTTGGACCATTCCATCACACTCTAAAGGCCCCAATCCACTAACAAAACTCAACTTCAATTTCACTAGCCAACTCCTTGGCCTGAACCCAGTCCAACAACATGTCAGCACCACTTGCCACGACCATTTAGACCCACTGAACTGATGCAGCCAACACCAGCATCTTCATCTTACAAATCACCACCACAGGTTACCCAGCCACCATCATCACTTGCAATCAGGTAGTACCACCGTCTTCACCTGTTGTTGCTGCTGCATTTGTTATTAGTCGAGAACATTCAAGTCTGCAGAATCGCAAACAACCACCACGACCAACACAGCTTGAGAACTCGCTGCCATTCATTACCTCGGCCAATTTCAGTTCAACCCAAAAATCCCTGAAATCAATTTATGTTTCTGCTGCAATCTTCAAATTCAGATCATTCTCATGTCCATTAACAGCCGTTGATGCATCTGACTACGAAAGGAGAGATCGAACTCCATCTCCATTCAGGTCTGGAAATAGCATCACTTTCTCAATCTTATCATCGTTCAACGCAAGCACCAGCTGCAACCATCTTGAACTTCAAGCCACCACCACCGACTGCACCAGATGAACCTTCCAAATACATTGTCCTCTCCATACTGTTGAGTAAATAGAACTCGTACCAAATCAAGGCTAAGAACCGGAATACATCACAACAATTTCTTACACAACACAAACACCATATCCCATTCAACCATGTACAACATCACCTAGCAGACAACTGCTTCCATGAACGTTTTACAAGAGTTACTTGTGTAACATCTCCATCTTCCTTATCAATTCGAAGGACACCAATCAGCACCAGCTTCTATTCCCTGTGAACTCCAACTCTTGTTGCTCTCTTCATTGAGTTTCATTCCATATAAACGAACCCCGACAAATTAAGCCAACTCAATGGCTACAGCACCAGTTCCTTCCATTCTCTTCTGTCTTCTTGATGGAATTCAAGCAACGAATCGAACCAAAATCATCTCCAGCAAACCCCAGTTACTACTGCCTTTCGCTGACCCTCTAATCTTCAGCTGAATCAGCTTCGAACCCTGCTCCATACAATGAATCGATGGCCGCAATTCATTTTCCAGTTGATGTGCAACGGCCAACGAACTGCCAAGCCCCCAATTTGTTCTCATTCACATCTGTAGATCTAGGTATACATCCAACATCTCTCCGCCATTAATAACCTATTGCTGCTGTTTGAGATTGTTTCCATTCGGACCATCAAAACCCCAGCTTAGATACCATGGCAGACTTCACAAATCAGTCTCCATTTCTACCTTGAAGCTCAGAATCAACCACTGACCTAAACCCATTGCAATCAGCCATGGACTACTCATTTTCTCCTGAATTTCGGCTCAACAGAGTCTTCGTTATCCATCTGAGCATCACCTCCATCTTCATCTTGAACTCTGAATCCCATCAACTCTCATGCTTCGAACCACAATAAGGTTCATAACCTTGTGCTCAGATCCCCTTTCCTTCACCTCCATCTAGATTGAGAATGCGAATTTCTTTTTCTTGTTTTGATAAGAACGAAGAAGAGGAGGAAAAATGAGACACGTCTCACTTTCTAAGCCCCCTTGTGCAGCTCAAACGTTTGGTAGAGGACATCATTTCTTTGTTACCTCCTGGCTTAAGTGATGCGGCCGATAAATTGTTGGCTTTCCAGCCCACAAGCTCCGACTCCTTTGGCCTTGCAAGTCGCAAGCGCCAATTTAGCTTCTAGGCCATTAGTTCTCCGGGTGAACGGATTTCACTTATAATTCCTGTAAAAGACTTAAAATAATGTTATTAACAAAATAGCGAGATCTAGCTAGTGTAAATGTGGGTATAAAAGTGTCGCACTTACGTTCTTATCAATGGGTCAATCAATATCATCCCACTGATACTAATGAAGCGAAGGTTAGTATTCCAAATTCCACCGCTCTTATAGGGACGCTTTTGTTTGAAGACTAACTTCATTATTCTTCTTTTTTAAGGATGCTAGAGTTCAAAACCTTTGGGAAATACGCCATGGAGAGCTTGGAATGCATTACACATGGTTGAGGAGAAAAATTCTGAGATTTATTAGAGAACTAAACGCCGAGATTCGTTAGAGATAATTTAAGATCCATTCAACTACTATGTAAAATATGGTAGTAAGGATAATTTAAGTTTCTATTTAAGATTTTAATTAAAATGTAATCGTGTTAGTTTACATTCAAATTAGTATTGGCAAGTAAAACAGTTTCTGGTTCGGCTTATATGGGCAAAATTATGCACGCTGAACCTTGAAGAAATTTAAAAAATTGGAAAACTAGCCGTTAGTTTTACAAATTCGGCTTATGTTGCAAAATTCTCATAAGACGAACCCTGGCATTGTTGCACACAAATCTAAGAACGACTCGTTTTTTGAAATATATAGCCGTTGTAAACCTGTCTTATATATACCCAAACATGTTTTTTCAAATTCTAAAGAACCTATACTGAAAAAATGGCACCCATAGCTCATGAGTTTACTCTAGAAGAAGATTTTTATCTTTGCACTAATTACGTAGCATACTATCCAAAGAAGGGTGAAAAACGACGAGTGAAGGGTCTGATGAGTATGTACTACTTGTTTAGAATTCATGAAGCCTTCTGCACGGAAACAGGTAATCCTCGCTCACAACCGGGATAGCGCGTCCTTCTTTTGACGAATTGAAACTATTAAAAAAAAGTCACCGACTTTATAGCTTTAGTTCGGGTTGTGAGTCGATATCGAATCAAGGGTGAAAGAAACTCTGAGGTTGAAGTTTGAGCTCTGGAGGAATGCGAAGATGGAAAGGAAAGAATTTCGAATACAAAGATCACTACTACATTCTTATAAGGTTTCTCATTACCCGTATGGGATATTAGAAATTTATTGTAAGGCTACTATGTAACGGGTATGTAATCCACATTTTCAATGAATTTGAAAAGTCTATTTGGAATGATATATTAATCCTTGTGTTCATGAATTATGCCAGATTCGGATTTCTTTGAAATACTGTTACAAGCCGAACCTGACAAAGAAACTTTTTTTTTTTTGTCAGGTTCGGCTTTCATTGAAATAATGTTACAAGCCGAACCTGACAAAAAACTCTTTTTTTTTTATTTTTTCGGGTTCGGCTTTCCTTGAACTAATGTTACAAGCCGAACCATCTCCTGTGTTCATGATTCTGGTTTCCTTTGGTGGTTTGGCTTTTTATATCAATTAAATACAAGCCTAATTTCTCACTAGTTGGTGAATGAATAAATGGTAAGGTTGTTCCAAAAAACGATACATTCCATAACAAAAAAGTAAATCATTTAAGTATTTCGTTTTGATGGGTACGTGTAATTGCAATTCTAATGTTGTATCATACTCATCATACACGAAAATCAATAGACACAAATACGCGGATAAATCCATAATTTTTTTTTATGGAGATCCTAAATGAATCTCATCCTCTTCACTAACCTCTTTCTCATCATCTTCACTAACCTCTTGCTTATCATCTTCATCCTCATCACTGGAAAATTCGATTACTTCTCCACTTAGTATCGACACATTCAAAGCTTGCCAAAGATTCATTTCCATTTCATAATCTGCACACCAATCCATCGCGTAATTATTTTCAAATTTAGTCCAAAAGGCTGCACCTATCAAGGGTGGTAATGGGCAACCGGGTCTAAATTTGAGGCCGATAAAATGACAATTTTGAACAAATCCAATAACAAGTCTTCTATCTTTTACACCATAATGGAAAGGTCTTGTTGAAGGAGCGTAAGTAAAACTATTACCCGTCCACCCGAAACAATGTACGACGCAATCGAATGTCTCCGCTATTAAAAACCCACAAACTGGCATTGACATCCAATTTTCTTGGGTGATTATTAAATCCCCGTGTAAACGACGTTCGAATGCAATGTACTCCGCTGCCACCCCTGCATCTCCTCTTGGACCTCCTCTCATCATTTTCTTGTACAATTATTTGTTCCGACGTAGGGTTTGTAACAATCGTTGCATAATATAGTTGACTTCATTTTCATGGGGCACCAGATTGTTCCCTTCCTTAAAAGGGACAAGTTGTTCCTCCGTGACGTAATATCCACAATTTCCATCACCTTGTACGTCGTCCATTGTTACAATATGCTCATGAATTATCGGTGATAGATCTTCCATTGTTATCGTATATAACATAGTTACCGGAGTTATCTCTTCTTGGTCTTCTCATTCTTCCAATTTCATGTACGGTCCTTTTCTCCTTTATCTTGGTTTGTGAAGGATACATCTTACTCTTCCCCTTGACATCCTCTTTACTATCCTTTGCTTGTGACGGACAATCATTCTCATTGACCTCTTTGTTACTTGTTTCGGCTTTTTGAATACTCAGACGACCACGTTTTCTTAGAACTTTCACTACTTCCTCCTTCATCACCTTATCAATTTCGTTCTTTTCCTTTTCATACCTTGCATCATGGTAGTCAACGCTGGATGGATCCCTATGAGTAGCCAATAGTTCTTTGTTGGCTTGTCTAGTTTGAAAATTATTCATTTTCTTACTCTTCCTACCTTTAGGTTTACTCTTCTCCGGTTCCAAAATATTTTCTTGGGTGAAAGGATACATAACCAGAATCATTTTGTTCCATAGGATTTGTTTTTGAGCTCGGAACATCTTCCTATACATCTCCGCCAACTTTTTCCCATATGCCGTGTTCCAAATCTCTAGATCATCCTCGTTGTCCTCGGTTGGGAGAGGATCGAAGCTTAATTGTTTCCAAAAATGATCAATATCCTCAAACGGTATGATACCATCCTTGTATGGAAGTATGTCTTGGCGGCATGGAAGTCCCATAGATGTCTTCATTTTACAAACACACTCTTCCTCCAAGTTGGCGCCTAATGTCTCAATCAAATCTACTTCTTTCATGAATAAGTCAATGCATATATGGGAGACTCAGTGAGTTAATCCCAGTAGACATTTACTATTATAATTCTTGTGTATGAACATAAGGTTATGTTCGAACGCCGCTTTAATTCTCACAACATCACTTTTGAAATATTCATCAATTGCGTCAAATACCGTGACAAACGTGTTAACAGATCCAAAAAGGTTCTTCTTTAACCGATAATGAGCCGACTCCACCATACTTGTGGCTTGGTTGTCGAAGTGTTTGTGTCGATTTGTGAAACAAGACATGGACCTTTCTTTATTAGGTTCCAACACATCTTTGAGCAAGTAAGTAATGACGTCGGGGTAGTCGGTCCTCCAATACTTAATAAGCATTTTAAAATTTTCTTCTTAGACATCCTCGGTGATTGACCATACCAAAGCTTTCATTCGCCATGGAAAGAAGCCCATAACATCTCATTATGTTCATATTGTTTCAAGAATTCATTCTATTTCTTTAATCGTGTCTCCATCTGTAGTTTAACAATATTCTCTAATTCTTTCATCTTAAGTGGTTGAATTATTAGTTGGTATTTTTTCCTCACATTGCACCATATATGAAACGTACAAAGAAAGTTGAATGCTTCCAGAAATACCTTGTTAATAGCGTACATCAATGATGAATCTTGATCAGAAATGAACACTTTAGGAATAGCACCCTCCGGGAAGATTAACTTCAATTATTCTAACCCCCAAACATAACTTTCTTTCTTTTCGTTTTTCAAGAAACAAAAATCCACGATGAACGGTTCCTTTGTCGACGTATGCCCCACAATGTTCATCAATGACATCTCATATTTGTTAGTCTTGTACATGCAATCCAATATAACAACTTGTGGGAAGCATAGATCCAATTTGACGCATTCCGGGTGGGCAAGAAAAAGGTGTGTGACTTGACCAAAGTCATCCAACTTCTATTGGAAAGCATAGTTATGCTTCACCCCTAACCACATCACTTGTTTCATCACCATCCTACCTTGCAAATTGAGTCTTCTAATCTTATTTATTGTATTGTAGATAGTTTGCATAGTCGACTTGTTATTCTTGTCGTCCGCCTTCAATTTACTAAGAATCCTAGACGGTGGAAAACGTGCTTGTGTCATTTTATCCACTTCTAGAATCTCGTTGGGTTTGAGTCGTGCTACTTTTGCATGTCCATGAAGGTCACGTGGACGTGGGTGGTTATGACGACAATCCATTTATTTATTCATAACCCAATATTCATCATCCTTGTTCAAGGACTTATTCTTGTTCTTGAGGTGAAAACGATCTTGAAATGGCACTTTGTTTTCTTCGTCTTTGTCCTATTCTTTCTTCCGGTCTTCCCAACATATACAGAACCCTTTTTAACCTTGCTAGGGTCGCTTCCACTCCGCTCACAAATCAATTCAAACCGATCCCCTCGGTTTATCTTCCTTTAACTAGTACGCAATTTATCTTCACCGCGTGTTCCTCAGCCCAAGCCAGTGCTTCGGGTTTAGTTTTCCATCTCTACGTTCATTCAAACACAAATAATTAGTAAGAAAAACTTCGGAATATTCCGACAACATTAAGGTAAACAACAAGTTCTTACATACCAAATCATTTTGGAAGTGATCCTTAGTATCTTCGTGAATTACGTCTACTGGATCAGGTTGATTTTCCATCGGTACAGGTCCGGCAAGCGCGATCTACAAAGAATATCACAAGGTTAAATACTACAAAGGAAAAATAATAGTTAGGTTGGGATTATATGATAATCATAGAATGTGACGAACCTTGTACATATAGAGGTTTCGGCTTATACGATATTCTAAATATGTGTCGAACCATCGACAAATTATGTACCGAACAATTTATGGTATGTTCGGCTCATACAATTTTCATTATATAAGCCGAACCATTAACATTTTTTATTCCAGAACTCTCACGAATAGGTTCGGCTTTCTATGAAACTTCATATAAGCCGAACTAGTGTCTAGCAAATGGGTGGGAAGTGAAAAATATATGTTCGACGCATACCGTAAACACTTTCAGCTAGCCGAACTGTTCATCAATTGGGTTGGTTCGGTTCAGAGATTTAAGCCGAACCTCATCCTGGTTCGCCGAACCATGATGAAAAAATACAAACTTTTGATAATTTCGAGCTGTAGGAGTGAGATTAAGCATAGGATAGAAGTGTACCTGTGTATTAGAAGCATTGGTCTCCTCATCAATGTCTTCATCATCTGGATTTGGCTCATAAAAATCATCATATTGAGTATGTGTTTGAGTTTGAGCTTGAGTTTGAGTTTGTGTAACATCATTCTCATAATATAAGAAATCAGCCATTTGGGAATCATTGTTGTAGTTGATGTGTATTTTCCTAGGTTTTTTAGATGTATAATGACCCTCCTCATCCTCCATTGAATCAAGATAAAAAATTTCTCCCTTTCTCCTTCTGCTTCTCTCATTCTCAATAAAAACTTGATTTTTTTTCCCCAAATTCTTTCATCTACACAAACCTTTATAATTCTGAAAAATTATCTTAATCACTAATCCAGATTACTAACACTAATACATAAAGGGAAGATTTCCATTAAAAAAAATTAGTTAAAGGGGCTTCTGATTTTGTTATTTGACATCCTTTTTGTCTTTATTCAGTATTCCTAAAAACAGCATCCAGAAAGAAATCTTTCATTGCTCTGTTATATAAAACAAGAAGGAATTCCCCACCCCTCTTTTTGGACAAATACCACCACTAGATAGAAAAGAAGTTGTTGTTGGGCTTTGTTTAGGTTCTGACGGTTGTGAATGGACTTCACATCTTAATTCCAAGAATCATGATTTAGGGGGAAGGAATTACGTGGGGGAATAATTCAAACCCATCCCTACCACATCGATAGGGGATGACCCCAGAAGAAGATAACCACCACACGCTATCACTAAAACTGAAAATTTGAGTGGGTGATGTAGCATTCCCACTCTCTTCTTCTATAAACTGTTGGACTAAAACTGCGAGAAGGGATCCAAAATGAATCATCAACTGCATTCTGTTGACGCCCTTTACCAATACACGAAGCTTTAACATCTTCTTCAGAGTAGAATTCCTACAAGTAGAAATTTGTTTCAACTTCAACGTGGTTGTGTATTTAAGACAATGTGTTCGACCAAAATAATTAAATTACCAACATACCTCATCTTCATTGGGAATAAAATAACGAGAGTTATCATCAAGGTACAGCTGAATTAGACGGTAGGGACAACATTAATTTAAATGAGAAAATCTTGGTTAGCATCTGAAAATTTTGCATGATTCAGAAACCTCAACCTTCCCATATTTTCATCGCGTTCACTCGAAGAAACCCTACAATCTTCTTTCTCATTACTTAAAGCCTGGGAATTTTGCAATCCACTCGCATTTCATTGTCTGCGGTTAACACAAAATCACCACTGTTTTCGTATTCTAATTCTTTCCCAACATTTTCAGAATTACTCATTGTAATGGCTTTGTGGATTCGAAAGAATTGTCGATTACAAGACATGATGCTGTTAATGTGATCGAAACTTTGAGTACTTCATTTTGTTTTAATGCTTAGTTTCGATGGTATTTCAACTGCATCTAGGTAAGTAGTTTTCTTCTTCTGTTTTCAAGAAACTAACCTAGGATTTTTTAATTGCCGCTTCTTCCTGGGAAATGCAGAGACGAATAACGTGTTTGATAGGGGATCGGAAAAACTTAGTGGGGTCGTATTTAACGTTTTGTGTTTTGGGTTATAAGGCATAGCTTAAAATTTATCTCACAACCATGATGAGTCATCTGTTCCCCCTCCCAAAAAAAAAAAATTCCCCATTCATCTACACAAACCTTTATAATTCTGAAAAATTATTTTAATCACTAAATAAAAGTTTTAATTTCTAATCCAGATTACTAACACTAATACATAAAGGGCATATTTTTCATTAAAAAAAATTAGCTAAGGAGACTTCCAATTTTATTATTTGACATCTCTTTTTATCTTTATTCAGTATGCTTAAAAAGATTTATGTATGCCTAAAAACAACATTCTGAAAGAAATCTTTCATTGCTCTGTTATATAAAACAAGAAGGAATTTTCCCCCTCTCTTTTTGAATCGTGATTTAGGGGAAGGAATTACGTGGGGGAATAATTCAAACCCACACCTACCACATCGATAGGGGATGACCCCAGAAGAAGATAACCACCACACGCTATCACTAAAACTGAAAATTTGAGTGGGTGATGTAGCATTCCCACTCTCTTCTTCTATAAACTGTTGGACTAAAACTGCGAGAAGGGATCCAAAATGACTCATCAACTGCATTCTGTTGACGCTCTTTACCAATACACGAAGCTTTAACATCTTCTTCAGAGTAGAATTCCTACAAGTAGAAATTTGTTTCAACTTCAACGTGGTTGTGTATTTAAGACAATTAGTTCGACCAAAATAATTAAATTACCAACTTACCTCATCTTCATTGGGAATAAAATAACGAGAGTAATCATCAAGGTACAGCTGAATTAGAAGATATCGACAACATTAATTTAAACTAGAAAAATCTTGGTTAGCATCTCAAAATTTGGCATGATTCAAAAACCTTAACCTCCCCATATTTTCATCGCGTTCGCTCTAAGTTTTATTTACTTATCTTGTTTGGTCAACTCCAGTCAAAGGATAGTGATTCTGACTGTAAGACACATATGACAACATGGGTTATGATAAAGGATGAATAGTCAGTCTCTATCTCTACAGCAGCCTTTGATTAAAAATTGGACTACAGCATTTTGTCTATATCCCTCTCCTCTCCAGCCTTCAAGTATTCTGGTAGTTGGTTGCGTCTCCTCTCTTTCTTTTCTCAATATAATCTCCTTTCCTCTGCAGCTAGAATAGAGCATTTCTACTTGAGACATCTTAACTTTGCAAAGAGGTATGAATTTGTATACTCCCTTGAATTATTTTCAGGTTTCATGATTTTTAACTTTTATTTATTTATTTTTTGTCAAGAAGTACAGTAGTGAATTTGAACGATTCAATGGCAGCAGCAAGGTTTCGCGCGTTCGTGAATAGGGGATCGGAAAAACTTAGGGGTCGTATTTAACGTTTTGTGTTTTGGGTTATAAGGGATAGCCTCAAAGCTATCTCATAACCATGATGAGTCATCTGTATTCTTTCCCTCCCTAAATCAGGATTCAATTCCAATATCGACGACAAAAAAAAAAAATGTAGTTCATGGATATTATTCATGATGATGTGTATAAAAACTGAAACTTATCATTCCTACACATATGTTTCCAGTCACATTAGCTATGAATGAATGAGCGGGCTAAAATGGCTAAGAGTGTACTCCTCCCAAATGGCTAAAATGGGCGGTCACTGAAACTTATCATTCCTACACATATGTTGCCAGTCACATTAGCTGTGAATGAATAAGCGGGCTAAAATGGCTAAGAGTGTACTCCTCCTAAATTGCTAAAATGGGCAGTCACATTATCATTCCTTAAGAGTGTACTCCTCTTGTTCGTTGATCGGAGGTAATTAATCTCTCTGTTTAAAAACTGAAACACATATGTTGCCAGTCACGTTATCATTCCTTAAGAGTGTACTCCTCCCAAACTGCTAAAATGGGCATTCAACCAGTTTTCTAAGAGAAGCGTTTCATTTATAAAAAGTATCCATTTGGCGAAAGTGCGAGTAACGAGGTACGTCTACCACCTAAAGAATATTTTAGAGTTGACTATTTCTTATAAATATTTAATCAAGCTATTTCTTCAATAAGTACTAGGTTTAAACAATTTGAAATCTACCAAGAGAACTTTGGATTCTTATTTGATATGGATAAGATACACTCTATTGATGATGAATGCTTAAAAGAATCATGTATAAAGCTTGAAGGATATCTGCAACATGGCTCTTCAAAGGATATCGATGTAATGGATTTGTTTTTGGAATTGAATATGCTGACATGTATCATTCCAACTTCTATGAAAAACCCCAAAGATGTGCTGAATTTTCTTAAGACTATGGATGGCCCTTCTTCTTATCCAAATGTGTGGATAGCTTTCAGGATCTTGTTAACTATACCGGTTACCGTTGCATCTGCAGAAAGAGCGTTTTCTAAGTTAAAGTTGATCAAAAATTACCTCCGATCCAACATGTCACAGGAAAGATTAAATGGGTTAGCTATGTTGTCCATTGAATAAGCAATTATATTATTAATGAGTTTGCTACTAAGAATGTACAAAGAGAATTGACTTTTGGACAAGTATAATCGATTTGCTCCTAGAAACGATCGAGTTTGTGGCAGTGTTAATCCATTTGTTGAATCATCCTGATCTTAGCAGGTATATGCTACAAGCTTAAATCTTTATGAGAAAAATTGTATGATGGAGTTGATTTTGTTTGGTAAATGGAGTTGTCTTAAATGTGTTCTTCCTTTTCCTCACAAGTTTAATTGTGTTGCCCATCATATTATCTCTGTCTGGATTGAGTTTGTATGCTAAATTTGTTACATAACTTGATATATACAAGTTGTTCAGGTACTCCATATTAATGAATAATATTCACAAGTGAAAGTCCATGGTCTGTTTTTCTCCTTTATACTTTGGCATCATACCCCACATGATATGGTTCTCTGTATTGCTTGTATATACGTGATCATTCCATTGTTTTGTATAGTTTATTTTGATTAATAGGAGGCCACAAAAGAAAAAATTGCTTTAGGCCACAAAAAACCCGGCTCTGAGAGAGTTGTCGTGCCATTACTAACGTGAAGAGAGTTGATGAGTTTTCTTCCAAAGATATATATTGTTGTTTAGGTTCTGACGGCTGAGAATAGATTTCACATCTTAATTCAATAACGACGACAAACAAACAAAAAATATAGTTCATGGATATTATTCATGATGATGATGTGTATAAAAACTGAAACTTCTCATTCCTACGCATAAGTTGCCAATCAAATTAGCTGTGCCAATGAGCGGTCTAAAATGGGTAAATGTCAGTATAAGATTCGGAACTCTTTGAGTGCTTCAAGAAAACAAAAAAAATTCTTAAGAAACAAAGATAAAAAAAATAATAAAAATTCTTAAAGAGTACTCCTTCCAAATGGCTAATTGCAGTCACAATTTTGTTTTCGTGCTTCCTCTTATCATTATAATCTCTCTGTTTAATAGCACTGCAGGAGAACAATCGAACGACCGAGTGGATTCAGTCTGCAATCAAACCCCAAATCCTAAGTTCTGCATCGATGCCATATACACGGATCCTAGTGCTTCAGAGGCTAATATAGTTGCGCTCGCTTATATCTGTTTTCGCTTAGCAAGCAGCAACGCTACAAACACCCTGTCCTTCATTACTGATCATCATGATCAAACCAATAGGTCTCAAGGTGTAACACAAGAGGACGGTCTGAAACAATGTAGCCTTGATTACGAAAAGGCAGAGAATGCACTTGACGCAGCCCTCGCCGACTTGGACTCGGATACTTTTGAGCTTGGAGAGTACGCGGCTGTTTCTGCTCAGTCCGCAGTCCATTGCGAGCATATCCTGAATGCAACTATGATGATATCTTCATCATTACATTCAGAATTGACTAGGCGGAATACAGACTTGAAACTACTGGCTGGAATTTGTTCTGTCATCTCATCAATGCTTGTTATGTAACCTTCGAATATATCGAATTATTACTTAATGTTTTGTTAATGAATTTTGTTTTGTTTTTCTTTTCTCTTTATTTTTCTGTTCTTGGAATGAGAGGACTGTATGAGGTAAAACGGCAGCCATAATTGTTGTTCTGCTGTGAGCAAATCACAAATTCCAAGCAGCGGGGGACCACATTTCATGATTCATGAGAAGTAAAATCTCCATGAATGCCGGTGACACCTAATCGGCATCCAACCATCCATTGCGCACCCCCAATTCTACTGGCTGTAGTACTACCCTTGGCAGTTGTCCATTCAGCCCAGCTGGCTCCCAAACCTATTGACGAAATGGGTTTACAAGCGTTTGATAAACGAGAGACTTGGCCTGTACCAAAACCTGATAATCATGGCGAGTTCAGTACATGCTGTATGTTTATTACCATAGGGCTCACTAAAGCAGGCTCTTGTGTCCCAACTATTGATTAGACTCATTAAACGAAAAATGTTTGTGTTGTCAATTTCCGTCGAAGGTAGTATTAGTTGTAGTTGCAAGTAACCTGCTGAACAACAATGCAGTAAAGATAAGCGATTTGGCATTTAGTTTTTGACTTTTACTCCACACGATCGTAAGAGAAATTTCGCCGAAAATTCCGGTTTTGACATTTAACATAACGAAATTTCTAATTTTTCTGAGACCGAATTTGGTCGGAATTGGCCGGAAATTTTGGTTAAATGTTAGTAAACTCGGCCGGAAACCTCGGCTAATGGTTTTGAAATTTGTATGGATATTGGGTTTTCTAATATTTTTAAAAAGAGACTTGTTTTTTTTTGATAAAAATTGGTGGTATTTCATTATATTTATACACTATTAATTATGAGTGAAAAATATATGAATAATGTTTGATATACATATTATAGGTATAAAATTCGGAAACGAAGTTTTAATGGTAACTTCGAGATTTTTCTCCGAGAATATCCCTCATATAACGTTGTTCCACTGTCTCGGTCCCGACCGAGATAGACCAAAATCTGGAAATTGACTACATTGATCATGCGCCAAGTCTCCCTTAAATTTTTTGTTGAAACTAAATCACCCCTTAAAATGAAGTATTTGTGAAAGCAAAATTTCCCACTAAAAGGCCCGGGAATTAGTTAATGCACCCAGAATTTTCAGATCTTCTGATAAAACGCTTTTAGTTATCTCCCGAAAAAAAATAGGAAAAAGAAAAGCACTCATAATCCTACAAAACGATTCTCATTCTCTTCTCAAAATTATCTTCTCCCACCTTAAACAAAAACTCATTAATGGAAGCTACACGAGATTAAATCACACACAAAAAAGACTCGAAATCTTTAATTATCTCACTCAGACATCAAAAGGAAAACCCTAATTTACCATTTCCCAATTATCAATACTGTAACTCCATGGGCCATCCTAGATTTTTTTGATTTATAACTTTTATCTAGAAATCTACACATAACCTCGAACCAATTTGGGGTTTTATGTTTTCGTCGTTGTGCAGAGACTATATCAGGTTAGTTTTCTCATCTATCGCTTTCTAAAAATTCCAATATGGGTTTTCTTTATTTTTTGTTTTTGATGTTCTTAATTTTTTTAAGGTAATTTTATTTCTGATGATGCAATTTGAAGAGAATAAGTTTTCAACAAAAAAAAATCCTTTTTGTATAGTATTTTTGTGGTTTATTACAGTGACTATTACCGTTTAATGTGTATCTCAGCTAAGGAAAAACCAATTGATCCCAGTGGTAGTTCGGAAACTCAGACAAACCAGATGTTTTGGATGACGGAAGGAAGTCAGGAAAAGTCAAATATGAAACCACGTTGACAACGGGTACACGGCCCAGATTATGCGGTGAACAATGAAGCATACAAACTCTTGAATCCGTGAGCCGAGATGGCACGAAATGAATGATTCTACTGCCAGAATTTAGACCTGGACATCCGTTGGGGAGGTCTAAGTCTAAAGCTGACAAGCAGATAACACAACTTATCAAGACTGCTGAAGAATATCGTAAGGAATTGAGACGATTATGTTCCTTTGAGGAGGAAAATAAAGGAAAACCCATGCTTCATGCATCATCTGTATGCGGAACTATTAGTGATTCATGAAGAAAATGAGAGAATGGATTGAAGTTGTGCAGAAACATACAATGGAAGCGACATGAAATAATATCGGAGGAATCACCAGTACATATGGATAACGAACACATGATGATAGTGCTAGCAATCGAGAAAAAATTTCTGGAAAAATGTAATTACCTTTATTGCTCATCAGATGAATATTCAGCAGAATGGTCTGAATACAACACAAACTAGTTCAAAGATTATCAATCTTTGGGATAATGATCGAATAATGATCTAACAAAAGATTATTATTTAAGGGAAAAATAAAACAATTTTCCTGAATTTTTATCAAACACTATTATTTTAATCAATTGCAAGTATATCTGAATTTATAATTATTTGGATATATAATATCCAAAATGGAGTGTGTCTGACAATGTCATGAATCATTTTAAAGCTTGGTTTGCGGTGAAGATGACCGGGAGAAAGAAGGATATTTGGAACAACCTAATTTATGTAATCTTGTGGCATATTTTGAAAGAGAGGAGTTGAATGGATTTTGGTAGAAGTTCTATGGATGTGGATGAGCTTTGCTTGATCATTAAACAGAATTTTATTCTACAGTTGGTTGAGAAAAATATTTTTTAAAGGGTTTATTATGAATCAAACTTTCTTTCATTGGGAGACTGTTCTGCACTTGTAGTTTAAGTCTTATCATAGTTTGCAGTAATTATTAAAATTATTATAAGCAAAAATTATTCCTTCTCATATCTTCGCGTTACGGCATAGATTATTTCAGGTGTACGTACAATTTTTTGCTATATGTCCCGTAAATTAATTACCTTTATATATTAATAAATTTCTAAATCCCCAACTGCATTGATATGTGGATGTTTTACTGTATTGCTGTTGCTGAACTATTTTGGGTGTGTTGATTGCTCAAGGACTTACATTTCCTTCTCTCTACAACTCCTAGGTTGAGCTGTAACAATGTTGGTTCTCTGCATTGGGCATCTAAGATCATGCACATCAGAATGAAGAGTTTGAGCGTTGATTTTCGCTGTCAGGGAGTAGGTCAAAAATAAATCTCTGGTTGTTCATTATGCATGTACTGTTCATATTCTAAAGATAGTGAAAGTCAGGTCATTACTAACATGAACAGGGTTGTAAAGTGTTTGTTTATAAGTTTTCTTCCGAAGGCATTGTTTCTTTAGGTTCTGACGGCTTCCAATGGATTTCACATCATAATTCCAATAACGACGACAAACAATAAAAACTAAAACTTGTCATTCCTACACATACGTTTCCAGTCTCATTAGCTAAATATAAGCGGGCTAAAATGGGGGTGGATGTGCTTATAAAAAGGCCAACAACAACAATATAAGACTCAGAAATCTTAAGAGTGCTTCCGAAAAAAAAAAAAAATCTTAAGAGTACTCCTTCCCAATGGGTAATTGCAATCATAGTTTTGTTTTCGTGCTTCCTCTGATCATTATAATCTCTCTGTTTAATAGCACTGCAGGAGAACAATCGAACGAGAGAGTGGATTCCATCTGCAATCAAACCTCAAATCCTAAGTTCTGTGTCGATGCCATATACACAGATCCTCGTGCTCCAGACGCTAATATGGTTGCGCTCGCTTATATCTCCTTTGGCTTAGCATTCACCAACGCTACGAACACACTATCCTTCATTAAAGAACTTCAATATCAACGATTCAATGGGCCTCAGGGTATCTTTGGTCTGAAACAATGTAGCCTTGCTTACAAAAAGGCAAAGAACGCACTTGATACAGCCCTTATCGACTTGGATTCAGATACTTATGAGCTTGAACAGTACGCGGCTGTTGCTGCTCAGTCCGCAGACCGTTGCGAGCATAGCTTGAATTCAACTAGGATGATGAAACAGATTTCAGTACGTTCACGATTGATCAGGAGGAATACAGATTTGAAACTATTGGCTGGAATTTGTTCTGTCATCTCATCAAAGCTCGTTCGATAACTTTCTGATACACGCGAATTATTACTCATTGTTTGTTAACGAACTTTTTTTTCTTCTTCACTTTCTTTTTCTGTTCTAAGACCATGTAAGGTTAAATGTTAAGGACCTAAATTATCATCATTTTTCTGAAGATTGTACTAGTACTCCCATCAATTCCGCTTTTTTTGTGAAGCCTTTAAGATTTCCCTTTTTTTTTTTTTTGATAATCAAAGAAAAACAGAAAACAAACCCACACAAGCTTCTTCCGTATCTCACATTTATCGTCTAATTTTTTTCTTTTTTCTTAACAAATTAATAAAGCAAAAATAAATGATCAACAAAAATACAACAAAAAAAATCCAACAAATAAAGCAAAAGCGAAAAACACAAAAAAGAACGCGCGATTGGGAGATACTAAAACTAATTGGAGATAGAGAAAAAAGACAAAAACGAGATTTAAATAGTAAAACAAGGTCACCCCTATCCATGTATTTTAACTAATTCCTAATCGGCCCCTCACTAATCATGTTTAATGATTAATTATAATTCGTTAAGTTAATAGGTTCCTTTGATGATGATTAGTATAAATCATTAACGTTGAATTTGTTGATGCAACAACATTAAATCAAGATATTTATGATCATGAAGCTTTAGGTAAAGAACCAACCCAGGAAAGTAAACAAGCTGAACATACAAGTACTCCAATTACCGATGTATAGGTATTAATGTACTGAAATTTGATTTTTTTCATTGAATCCGCCATTGTTACGCCTGAAAAACTCAGTGCCGTCATGGTAAAGGTATTATCGAGCATGCCGGTAGTGGTGCCGGCATGGTCGGTTCCCAAATGAACCATGCCGGTTTGAGGACAAAAACATACATAAAAAATTTGCCTGAAATAGCAAGTATCGGCATGGTTTTCATCTTGAATAACCATGCCGGAACTCAGTATCGGCATGGTCTTCATCCTGAATAACCATGCCGGAACTCAGTATCGACATGGTCTTCATCCTAAATAATCATGCCGGCACTCAGTACCGACATGGTATTCATCACTACCGGCATGGTCTTCATCCCTACCGATTGTAAAAAAATAAAAAATTTAAAGTGAGGAGCCCGCAAAGAAGAAGAAGGGAATTTGAAAGAGAGTGAGAAATGTTTCGAATTTGAAAAGGAGTAGGGTATTTTTTATGTTTGATTTAACTTTTATTGTTTTAAAAGGTTGTTTCGTATTTTCACCCCAAAAAACATCCCTTAACAAACACTATTGGTTGGGAGAAGTAATTTATATCCCCAATTAATTCTAATACTCCAATCGCGCCCTCCACAAACAAACTCAAAGTTTAGACCAACACCATAAACTAAACTAACCAAAAACAAAAACTCCATAAAACTAGACTAAACCACACTAACAGAATCTAAAACAAGCAATAAAAGGAGGCTCCAAGCTGACCAGGAAATCCGGTTGCTCAATTTATGAACTATTCTCCCCTCAACGTTCATGAATCTTGTCCGATGTCTCTTACAAGGAAAAAAAACATTATGTATTAGATATTAGTTAATTTCATAATTAACAAGATTAAACATCAATTAATCGACAGAATTAACTAATAAGTGAGGAGCAAATTAGCAATTAACGAAATAGTTGGATAAAGGGTTTTTGGTTTTACTTCAAAAGAATCTATTTTTCTTTTTTTTTCTTCTGTTTTTTAGTGGAAGGCCTCAAACTAACTTCGTAAACAAGAGCCTTGCATAGTAAAATCTAACACTTATGGTGTGTACATATGGTATGTAAGTTTATTAGCATAGGGCTCATGAAAGCAGGCTTCGAAAAAAAAAAGTTCTTAAAACTAAGAATCTAGATATACTGGTAAGTTTACACAACTGTGTAAACTCTTTGTTTTCTCATTCAATTTATGAGACTCGATATACAGATTTGTTATAATGATTCAGAGATAATACAGGAAGACTCAGATAATATAGGTTGAATACATCAGGAAGTAAACAAAGGACTCGGAATTTATACAGACTCAGCTGCTTGACCCCGGAATACTTTCTCTTATTGGTTAACCGTGGGTGTGTGTTGACGGCGCAGCTGTTGGTGGACTATAGTTTACATATACACGTCCAATACCCCCCCTCAAGTTGGAGCGGTGGACGAATGAGGTCGAACGCCCAACTTGCTTGTAAGACGTCGAAAATGATCCACTCCTAGTGGTTTGGTGAAGATATCGGCTAGTTGTTCTGTGGAAGGAATGTGAGTTGGTTTAATTAGACCCGATAAAATATTTTCACAAACGAAATAACAATCAATTTCGATATGTGTAGTTCTTTCGTGAAAAACAGGATTTTCTGAGATGTGAATAGCAGCCTGGTTATCGCAATAAACTCGAATAGGCTTTGGAATAGCAACACGAAGATCAGTGAATAAATAATGTAACCGCTGAAGTTCAGAAGTTAATTTGGCGAGAGCACGATATTTTGCTTCAGCAGAAGATAAAGAGATTGTGGGTTGTTTCTTAGATTTCCAAGAGATAGGACTATTTCCCAGCATTGTGA
Organism: Papaver somniferum; assembly: GCF_003573695.1. NCBI lineage: Eukaryota > Viridiplantae > Streptophyta > Magnoliopsida > Ranunculales > Papaveraceae > Papaver > Papaver somniferum. The sequence continues at coordinate 8,617,600 of NW_020620714.1, read as the reverse complement.
AATATCCTGTAGTGGAACGTCGAGTAGTGGGACAACCCGCCCAATCAGAATCAGTATAACCATCAAGAGATAGAGAGCTAGTTGCAGAAAGGAAAATGCCATGACTAACAGTTCCTTTAAGATAACGAACTACCCGGTGTGCAGCATCCAAGTGATCAGAACATGGTTGCTGCATAAATTGACTTAAATAATTGACCGAGTAGGTAATGTCAGGTCGTGTTACCTGAAGATAAAGTATGCGACCTATTAAGCGTCGATAAATGCTAGGATCACGAAGAGAATCACCTGAATTTGGGAGAATCTTAAGATGTTGTTCCATAGGAGAAGGAGCAACCTTAGCACCTAGAAGTCCAGAATCACGGACAATGTCAAGAATATATTTGCGTTGACATAGAAAAATACCTTTGGGAGATCGAGAAACTTCAATACCCAAGAAATACTGTAAGCGACCAAGATTCTTGAGAGAAAACTTGGTTTCAAGTTTATGTTTGAGATCCTGAATTGCCGATTCATTGTTACCTGTAATAACAATGTCATCAACATAGACTAAAACATAAATAGATGTATTACCAGAATGAAAAATAAAAAGATAATAATCAGCACGAGATTGAACAAATCCCTCATTAGGTAAAGCGGAAGAAAATTTTTCAAACCATTGTCGAGAAGCTTGCTTTAGGCCGTATGAGGATTTGTTAAGCTTGTAGACACGAGTTTCACCTTTTTCTGAAAACCTGGAGTAAGTTTCATGTAGATTTCTTCATTGAGATCGCCTTGTAAAAAAGCATTATTAACATCTAATTGATGTAAAGTCCAATTATTAATGGAAGCAACAGATAGGAGAACACGTATAGATACTATTTTCGCAATAGGGGGAAATGTATCATGATAATCTATTCCTTCCTGTTGAGTATAGACTTTGGCAACAAGACGTGCCTTACGACGCTCGATCGTGTCATCCGGTCTATATTTTATTTTAAATACCCACTTACAACTAATGGTTGTTTTCCCAGGAGGTAGAGTAGTGGTAGTGAAGGTATCATTGGCTTGCAAAGCGGAATGTTCTTGTACGATGGCATCACGCCATTCAGGTATTTTAATAACTTCCGTAAAATTGCGAGGTTCGTCATTAGTGATAACGGAAGAAAGAAACGCACGATGTTGTGGAGTGAACTTATCGAAAGAAATATAATTGGTGAGAGGATAAGGAGAATTGGACTTACTTTGTGTTACTATGCAAATATAATCCTTCAGGTAAGGTGGAGGATGACTTTGCCGAGAAGATCTCCTAACAAGTTGGTCATTGGAAGACTGAGAAATGTCAGGTGCAACTGCCGGTATTAGTGGAAGATTAGCATCAGGTCAGGTTGCCGACATTAGTGGTAGAGTAACAGCAGCAGGATATATTTCCGGTGATGATTGCTCGGCATTGGAAGGTGAAGAGTCACTTGCAGACAAAGTATTTTCAGGTATGGAAATAGACTGAACAGGTACAGTCTTTGGATGAGAGTTTGACACAGGAATAAGAGGCTGTAAGACAGGTGACAAAGTTGTACTATCATCATAATATGCCTCTTCCTGTGGAGGGGAAAATAAGAAATCCTTGTTAGTGACATTAACATCTTTAAATGGGAAACAATGCTCATGAAAAACAACATCTCTTGAAATAAAAGTAGTTTTTGTTTCAAGTTTTAAAATAATATAGCCTTTGTGATTAAAAGGATAACCAAGGAATACACCAGGAATTGCCCTGGGATCAAATTTGGAAGATATATTAGCATTGCGAGCAAAACATAAACAACCAAATACTCGCAAATGACGATAGTTAGGTGATTTTCCAAATAAAATTTCATGGGGAGTTTTATGAGAAAGAATCGGAGTTGGCATCTTATTAATTAAGTAAGTTGCAGTTAAAATATATTCTCCCCAATAAGTAATGGGCAGATGTTCTTGAAAACGTAAAGCTCTAGCTACGTTAAGTAAATCACGATGCTTACGCTCTACTACTCCATTTTGTTGAGACGTAGAGACATAACTACGTTGATGGTGGATACCTTTGTCAGCAAACCAAACTTGTATGTCACGAGATAAGAATTCAGTCCCATTATCAGATTGCACTCGCTACAATATTGGCAAATAGAGAACAGAATTATTCGTGGAAACACAAAAAATATTGTGTGAATACTGTGTTGCAACGAAAGAAGTAAAAAATTTGAGGAACTTAAAAGTTTCACTTTTTGCATTCATAAGATAAATCCAGGTACACCGAGAAAAATCATCAACTATGGTCAAAAAATATCGAGCACCTGTGGTAGAGGGAGTCGAGAATGGACACCAGATATCACAATGTATTAATTCAAAGCAACGTGTAGAGGAAATTTTATTTTTATTGAATGATAATCGACTCTGTTTTGCAAGAGGGCAAACATCACAAAATGTAGATGAACTGGAATTAACGTAATCGAAAGTACCACATAATAATTTGAAACGATCTAAACTAGAATGTCCTAGTCGGCAATGCCAAACATCTAAAGACACTTTATTACATAAGGCTATGTGCGTCTCTGGCATTTGCGGACGGACTTGAAGGTGATACAAGCCGGAGTGAAAATTAGCCTGACCAATCACTTGACTCGTGACACGGTCCTGAAAGAAACAAATATTATCAAAAAAAATAAGCAATACAATTTGATTGGCGAGTTAACTGACTGACTGAAATAAGATTAAATTTGAAATTAGGAATGTGATGCACATTCTACAGTTTCAGAGTGGGCAAGAAAACGACTTCGCCAATATGCTTTACCACAGAAAAAGAACCATCTGGTAATTGCATTTGAATCAATGACTTAACATGAGAATACGAAGTAAAAAATTGCAAAGAATTGCAGATGTGGTGCGTAGCACCACTGTCAATAAACCATGGAGTAATAAAAGAGGTAGTAAGAATTGTACCAGCAAAATTTTCACGTGGTTCCAGCTGTGCAGGTTCAAGGGGATTGATTAAAGTCAGCAGACGTGCATACTGATCAGCGGAAAGACCTGGAATCGCCGGTTGAATGTCCTGAGCTTCACTCGGCATTGTTGTAGCAGCAGCAACAACTGACATAGTGTTGTTTGGAGTTGGGAAACCATGGAGGCGGTAGCGCTTTTCTCTAACATGTCTGTGTCTGTTACAATAGTCACAGTGAGGCTGAGGACGCTTGTTGTGGCTAGCTGGAGGACGAGATGACGATGAAAGGTGTCGAGAAGTATTAAGGGAAGCTAAATCAACTACTGGCAGTGGGGAGGCTGTAATATGTTGTTGCTCCTCCTCTTGTTGCACAAGATTGAAAATGCGTAAAGCCGTTGGAAAGAGTTCCATTGTGAGAATTTGACTTCGCAAATTAGAAAACATGTCATGCAAGCCCTGCAAGAATTCCATTGCTCGATCTCTCTCGAGGCGTTCTATCATTTGTTTCCCAGCACCACATATACAGGCTCCAGTGGAAGTTACAAGTGAAACATATTGGTCCCATAAAGTTTTAATTTTGGTATAGTAAAGGGACACCGGCATTGACTCTTGCCTGATTGATGCTATGGAAGACTTCAAACGAAACAAAATTGGAGCGTTTGAGATACAGAACCTTACCTGCAAGTCTTTCCATATTGCATGTGAAGAAGCTGCATATAAGCAACTTGCACGAATGTCTGGGTGGAAAGAATTCAGAAGCCAACTTCCCACTAAGTCATCGCATCGTTTCCAGCAGCGATGTGTGAGATCATCATCCGGAGGTGGTAAGGAACCATCGAAAAAACCTAATTTTCCCTTAGCATTCAAAGATTTGGTTATTCCTCTAACCCAGGCGCCATAATTATCTCCTTGCATTAAAGGAGAAAAGAGAACTGTTGCAGGATTGTCAGAAGGATGTATGACATAAGGGTCAAGAATCCTAGAGTTATTGGATGATTCGGAGTGATGAGTTGGGGAAGGAGACGTGGATTGATTTGTTTCAGGCATTGTGATAAAACAGGGATGATGATGATTAAGAATCTAGATAAAAGGATTGTGTATCAGAGATGAAGCGGAAGGGATAAATTTAGGGTTCCTAGGATCTACAAGGATACCATCTTAAAACTAAGAATCTAGATATACTGGTAAGTTTACACAACTGTGTAGACTCTTTGTTTTCTTATTCAATTTATAAGACTCGATATACAAATTTTTTATACTGATTCAGAGATAATACAGGAAGACTCAGATAATATAGGTTGAAGACAACAGGAAGTAAACAAAGGACTCGGACTTTATACAGACTCAACTGCTTGACCCCCGAATACTTGTTCTTATTGGTTAACCGTAGGTGTGTGTTGACGGCGCAGCTTTTGGTGGACTATAGTTTACATATACACGTCCAATAGAAGTAATGGTACACTATGCAAAAAGTATTTGATCAAAGCTTGTTGTCATTGCAAACCGAACAATAAGGCTTATAGTTTTTGGTTTTTTCTTCATAGAAGGTACACCATGAACTATCACACGAAAGCCTTCTACAAAATGAACCATTGGAGTGAACTACCAATATTACGAGTTCATTTTATAAAATGAACTGCTATAATGAGTACTGCAAAATACTACGACTTTATCCTACAAAATGAACTGCTAGAATTAACTACCAAATACTATCATGCTACAAAAGGAACTGCTGGAATGAACTGCCAATGTTACGAGTTCATTCTTCAAATAAACTTCCTGAATGAATTACCATATTACGAGTTCGTTCTACAAATCAGGGAATGAAGAGTTTGAGCGTTGATTTTCACTATGTCAGAGACCAGGTCAAAAATTAATCTCTGGTTTTTCATTATGTGTGTACAGTTCATATTTCAAGGATAGTGAAAGTCATGTCATTACTAACAGGAAGAGAATTGTTGAGTCTTTGTTGATGAGTCCAAAGACATATATTGTTTGTTTAAGTTCTGACGGCTGAGAATGGATTTCACATCTTAACGACCAAAAACAAAAAAAAAATGTAGTTCAGGGATATTATTCATGATGATGTGTATAAGAACTGAAACTTCTCATTCCTACACATATGTTGCCTGTCACATTAGCTGTGAATGAATGAGCGGTCTAAAAGGGGTGAATGATCTTATAAAAAACAACGCGTTTTTAGGGACCACTCAAAAGAATTTAGGGGCCAACAATAAAACAAAAAAGGTCTCACAAAGGGAAAATGTAGCCAGCCCTTATCTCGCGTAATTCGTAATGGAAAAATTACCCTTATATATTCGGAGGATATGATAACATTTTTATCCTCCGATTGAAATCGGAAGCCAAAATATTACCCAGACTTCCGATTGTAGTCGGTGCAGTGTTAGAATGATTTATGTTTCATTTTTTCCATTTCTTTTTCATTTTTGAGTTGTTAGAGTTATAGAGAAGAAGGTGAAGGAAAAAAGGGAAAACCCATTTTATCACTACAAAAATGGATGGATATGAAGAAGAAGGTGAGAATCATGGCGAAGACGATTTGGGGCATATGTTGAATGATCCAAACTTTTGTGGAGAGGAAAACCTAGATGACCCTTTCATGGAAGAAAATGGAGAATCGCCTGATATTGAAGCTAACGATGCATGTAAAACACAGGTATTGTGTTAATAAACTCAAATCCTCGATTTGCATGCGTTTGTGTGCTTTTGTAAACAAGAAAAACCGATTATTGCATGCATTGAATGCCATGAACTACCCAGATTCGGTAGATAATTTCTCGAATAAACTTACGAATATAACACACAGAGTACCAAATATGTATATTCGGTAGTTCCAAGATAGTAGTTTACTGCCGAGTATGAGAAAAACCCCAAACTGGTTTTCCAAAAAAATCTACATTCGGTAGTTATGTAGAGTTATTTACCCCCGAATGGCACCAAAAACGAATTCCTCAAAAAATTTCAAAACTCAGTATTCTTATCCTTTACAATCGGTAATAGTTTAACATTATTTGACTGCCGAAAACTTGAAAATCGGATGTTTATCGATTAAAGTTATCTCCCGGTTATTTATATTCGGCTGTTTTACTATATATTTTAGCTTCCGATTATATCATTTTTTGCACTGAGTAAACTGTGTACATTCATTTGCATAAATCGGGTGTTTTGGGTAACCGATAATATTCCGAATATAGTATATTCGGCAGTTTGACTTATTTAATAACCCCCAATTATTGTATAATAATTTGTTGCTTTCATATGCAGGACGTTGAAGAGTTTGTTGATGATTCTATTCGAGGCCCGACACTTCCCTATACTATGCAAACGATTTGGTATACTCATTACTATTTTTTTTTTCAAAATTTATATGTTAAATAGTTATGCTTATTAGATTTGTTTTGTTTTATGCACGTTTAGACATTTGGAAGTAAGAAGGAGGCAAAGGAATGGCTTATGAACAAGGCAAAAGATAACATGTGCGTGGTAGTTCAAAATAATCATGTTAGTGACACTCGATTTGAAATGATTTGTGAGCGAGGTGGGACGCGAAAGAGTCACGAGGGAAAGAATAGTAAGTACGTACGGAAGACGAATAGGAAATACTGAAGCAATGCCAAGAAGATAGGATGCCCATTTAAGATTGTCTTCTATAAGCCCGATGGTATTAAAGATAAAGAGTATAAAATGTATAAAGTTGATAACGGTTGTCACAACCATGATGATCCGTTGGATTTAATTGGACATGTAATGGTTGCCAAGTTAAAACCACATCAAATGCAGACGGTGAGGTCTATGCGGATCCAAAAAGCGAGTGCGATCTTAAGTAAAATAAAGGCGGACGACCCCGACAACTTGTCTTCTTTGTCTACAATTAAGTCGGCCCTAGCTACGATCAAAAGGACTGAATGGGATGGTAGAACGGTCATGCAACAGTCGGATTGGTTAGCGGAATTACACGGCTACACTTTGAGAAGGGAAGAAAAGGATGGTATAGTGGTTCGTATTTTCTTGGCACATCCCGAAATGATCCAATTGGCTCAATGCTTTCATCAAATTTTGTTGATATATGCTACTTATAAGACAAACAAGTATAACATGCCGTTGTTGAACATTGCTTGCCATACTTCGGACAAAAACACGTTTACGATTGCATGGGGTTTAATGGATCATGAGAATAATTTGAGTTTCATTTGGATGTTGGAGACGTTGAGGTCCATTTATAAAGGTGATAATTTTCCAAGGGTTATTGTAACGGATAACGATCAAGCCTTAATGCATGCAATAGCGGTAGTGTTTCCGGAAGCCCAAAACTTGCAATGTACGTGGAACATTCAATGCAATCTCACAACCAATTGCCATCATCATTTCCAAGCTAAAAGACCAAGGAAGGGTACCAAGAGGTCAAAGGAAGAGGATGGGCGCATTAGTAAATTAACCTTGGAAGAACGTAAGGAAGATGATAGGTTATTTGAAGAAAAGTGGAAGGAGGATGGAATTATTTGGAAAATGTTCATGAAAGCATGGGACAAAATCGTTTGGTCGATGACCGAGGAAATTTACGAATGTAACTTGAAGAAATTTGAGGATGAATATGGCACGGATTACCCAAAACCGGTTGAGTATTGTAAAAAACAATGGTTAACGATTAAGGAGAGGTTTGTGTTTGCATGGACATATGAATATCGTAACTTCAAGAACGAGGAGACAAGCATTGCGGAGGGGTCTCATGGTCGACTAAAGAAAATACTAATTGGTAGTCAAAATGGAGTTGTGTCGATCCAAGAAGAAATCCATGAATTCACCAATCGTGATTTCGTAAATATTAGGAAATGTATGCAATTTAGTGTACACCAATTCCCGATGGAACATATTAAGGAAAAATTGCTTCTAAGGGGAGTTGTTCATAAAGTTTCAATATGGACAATAAATCACATGATGAAACAATTGAAGTTATATAAAACTTATGATAACGAGAATACGGTTTGTGTTTGCAAGGATATGATAGGTATTGGACTCCCGTGTCGTCATAAGTTGAGTAGGTATGTTGAAGTGATTGAAATCAATGATATTCATCCATCCAATTAAATTTCACTCCGAACACCCCGGTAGTTGATGGTCCGTCTTTCTTGGAGTCGGAATTGTGTGCACGAATAGCCGAGCGCTACGCTACATCAAACGGCACCAAAATGCAAATATTGATGCATAATTTGGAGGAAGCCCTTCACCCTTGTTTAAGGGAGGTTGATGAACCTATTAAGCAAAATAACACCGGTAGTCCGAACACCAAAGTGTCGAGGACCATCCAAAGAAAAGAGTTGAAGAAGTATTTGTATAATAAAAGAATATTGTCTAGGCACGAGCGTTCGGAAGCCTAATTTGAAAATGAGTTGGAACCTAAGAAAAGAGGTCGTCAAAGAAATGATCAAAGTGAACCAACCACCCGACAAGTAAGGCCAAAGATCTCTACACAGCCTTCTCAAGTAAGTCAACCTAATGTTGTCGAAGAAGTTGTTGAGCAAATGAACGCCTCGCAACAAACCCAACCAATGGAAATTCTTACTATAAAAGAGGACAAAGGTACTCTTCGTTGCCCTAGAGATCTTAATGGAAGACCAAATCGATCCACATATACAATATACAAAGAGTATTTGGAACAACTCCCTCCACTTATCATTCCATTTGTTTTGTCGACCGACGAGGTTGATGGGGATGGAAATTGTGGGTTTCACGTTCCTACGGAACAAATGGTTTACTTTAGAGAGGCGGATATCGAAGATGCCACCCAATGCCAATATTTAAGAAATAAGATGGCGGTACAACTAGTGAAGGACAAGGGTTTTTATATGGAGATGATGAGGCGAGGAGATAAATACGGCAAAAAACAAGATTTCAAAGACTTAGTTGCGCGTGTGAAGTGCCGAAAGGGATTGAAGACAATCGGATCCAAGTATTGGATATCCAAGTATTGGATCCTAAGTATTGGATATTTAGGATTGAAGACAATACCTAAATTTGGATATCTCCTAGCGGACGTTTTGAATTGCGTGGTACATTTCTTTGTTCCTCCTATGTATGGACTTAACATGATGTTTGCACCCACAAGAACGGATTGCAACGAGTCGGTTAAAGATAGAAGAATCGTAATGGCATTTGTGAATGAAATGCATTTTATCGGTTTAAGAGTAAAGAAAGATTGTCCGTTACCTCCGTTGAGTAAGTGGCACGATTACTTCCCGATGAACCATTGCAAGGATTGGGTGAAACAATATGAGTCCAACATGGTTGATTGGGATCGCTTTATGGACAACAACTTTCCCGCTGAGTTACTCGAATTGAACCCCTCGGATGATGACGATGTTTGATCGTTTTTTTTCGAACATGTAATTTGTACAAGTTTTTTGGAAACTTTTTTGTGAAGATATATGATTTAATCGGTCGCAAAAAATACAATGTTGTCTCCCGAATGTAGGAATCAGTCTCTTTGATACGCGTTTTGATTCCGAATATTATAATCGGTTGGTAATGATACACGTTTTGATTCTGATTATTATAATCGGTAGAACTCTTAAATATCTATCTACCGATTTGGTGGGTATTTCGAGGCACAACTATAATTTTTTTTGAAACTGTGTAATCGGAACAACAGTATTATAACACTTCAATCCGATTAATCATATTCGGGAATTCCATATTTTATCAAACCGCCGATTAATATTAAAAATTTGAATTTACAGCACTCAAACATCACATGTTATTCTTTTTTGCCAGTCCGAGATGCAACAATCAACGCGGCTTCGAAATGTAGAAACGACTCTCCTCTCCACTTGGAATAAGCATCTTGTGCCGCAAACCTGTCGTCTCTGTGCCTAGCAAGAATACGGTTTTACTCGGTGCACAATTTTATAACATGGTGCACCCTTGAAGAAACATGGGATGGTTCATAATTGTGGCGTGGCTTCTTGTACTTACCAAAAAAAGGACCCAATGAAACGTTAATCCAAAATATACGATCGTCCTGTTGTTCTTTGTGTAGATCTTTCACAATGTAATAATTTTTTATCCATTCGGTCTCTTCCTCAACTTGTTTTAATCTTTCTCTTTGATGGAATTTTTCTTGACCTCACTTCTTAGCCTTGATTTCCTCTTCCTCCTCCTTCGTTGCCACTAACGATGGTTTAATTTTTTTGGGTTGTTTGTTCCTTTTTTGTATTTCTTCTTCCATTGATGCAATTGATGTAGTTGTTCGCTTGCATCTTCGAAGTATGTTGTCGATTTATGATAGACTTGCCATTGAAAAGGTTTTTAATTCTGATTTTTTTACTCAATAATAACTAAGAGGGGTTACCCTCCTTATATAGATTAGAGTTCCAACGGCTCTAATTTTTGAAAATATGGCCGTTGAGGTTTCTGAAAATATGGCCGTTGAGGTTTCGTATCAATGATGCACTACAATCGATTGCTAACGATACACGTATTCCCTCCGAATAGGAAATTCGGTAGCGAACTTAAATTTTTATCTACCGATTAGGTAGGTATTTCTAAACACGACTATATTATTCGGAGGATAATTTTTTTTTGTAAAGTCCCGAATGTACGATGGCCCAAAAATCAGAATTTGGGAAAAACTGATACTTTTCAAATTTTGAACTTGCAATAATCGGAAGTCAACTCAGTTACCCAAACTTCCGAATATGGGTTGTCTAACCTTCTATATTGGCCCTTGGAACCACCTAGAGCCATGGCATGGTTTGTTTTGAACTTGTAATATTCAGAGGATACTTTTTTTTTTGTAAAGTCCCGAATGTACGATGGCCCAAAAATCAGAATTTGGGAAAAACTGATACTTTTCAAATTTTGAACTTGCAATAATCGGAAGTCAACTCAGTTACCCAAACTTCCGAATATGGGTTGTCTAAACTTCTATATTGGCCCTTGGAACCACCTAGAGCCATGGCATGGTTTGTTTTGAACTTGTAATATTCGGAGGATAATTTTTTTTTGTAAAGTCCCGAATGTACGATGGCCCAAAAATCAGAATTTGGGAAAAACTGATACTTTTCAAATTTTGAACTTAAAATAATCGGAAGTAAACTTAGTTACCCAAACTTCCGAATATGGGTTGTTTAACCTTTTATATTGGCCCTTGGAACCACCTAGAGCCATGGCATGGTTTGTTTTGAACTTGTAATATTCGGAGGATAATTTTTTTTTGTAAAGTCCCGAATGTACGATGGCCCAAAAATCAGAATTTGGGAAAAACTGATACTTTTCAAATTTTGAACTTGAAATAATCGGAAGTTAACTTAGTTACCAAAACTTCTGAATATGGGCTGTCTAACCTTCTATATTGGCCCTTGGAACCACCTAGAGCCATGGCATGGTTTGTTTTGAACTTGTAATATTCGGAGGATAATTTTTTTTGTAAAGTCCCGAATGTACGATGGCCCAAAAATCAGAATTTGGGAAAAACTGATACTTTTCAAATTTTGAACTTGCAATAATCGGAAGTCAACTCAGTTACCCAAACTTCCGAATATGAGTTGTCTAACCTTCTATATTGGCCCTTGGAACCACCTAGAGCCATGGCATGGTTTGTTTTGAACTTGTAATATTTGGAGGATAATTTGTTTTTGTAAAGTCCCGAATGTACGATGGCCCAAAAATCAGAATTTGGGAAAAACTGATACTTTTCAAATTTTGAACTTGCAATAATCGGAAGTCAACTCAGTTACCCAAACTTCCGAATATGGGTTGTCTAACCTTCTATATTGGCCCTTGGAACCACCTAGAGCCATGGCATGGTTTGTTTTGAACTTGTAATATTCGGAGGATAATTTTTTTTTATAAAGTCCCGAATGTACGATGGCCCAAAAATCAGAATTTGGGAAAAACTGATACTTTTCAAATTTTGAACTTGCAATAATCGGAAGTCAACTTAGTTACCCAAACTTCCGAATATGGGTTGTCTAACCTTCTATATTGGCCCTTGGAACCACCTAGAGCCATGTCATCGTTTGTTTTGAACTTGTAATATTCAGAGGATAATTTTTTTTTGTAAAGTCCCGAATGTACGATGGCCCAAAAATCAGAATTTGGGAAAAAAAGATACTTTTCAAATTTTGAACTTGCAATAATCGGAAGTCAACTCAGTTACCCAAACTTCCGAATATGGGTTGTCTAACCTTCTATATTGGCCCTTGGAACCACCTAGAGCCATGGCATGGTTTGTTTTGAACTTGTAATATTCGGAGGATAATTTTTTTTTGTAAAGTCCCGAATGTACGATGGCCCAAAAATCAGAATTTTGGAAAAACTGATACTTTTCAAATTTTGAACTTGCAATAATCGGAAGTCAACTCAGTTACCCAAACTTCCGAATATGGGTTGTCTAACCTTCTATATTGGCCATTGGAACCACCTAGAGCCATGGCATGGTTTGTTTTGAACTTGTAATATTCGGAGGATAATTTTTTTTTGTAAAGTCCCAAATGTACGATGGCCCAAAAATCAGAATTTGGGAAAAACTGATACTTTTCAAATTTTGAACTTGCAATAATCGGAAGTCAACTCAGTTACCCAAACTTCCGAATATGGGTTGTCTAACCTTCTATATTGGCCCTTGGAACCACATAGAGCCATGGCATGGTTTGTTTTGAACTTGTAATATTCAGAGGATAATTTTTTTTGTAAAGTCCCGAATGTACGATGGCCCAAAAATCAGAATTTGGGAAAAACTGATACTTTTCAAATTTTGAACTTGCAATAATCGGAAGTCAACTCAGTTACCCAAACTTCCGAATATGGGTTGTCTAACCTTCTATATTGGCCCTTGGAACCACCTAGAGCGATGGCATGGTTTGTTTTGAACTTGTAATATTCGGAGGATAATTTTTTTTGTAAAGTACCGAATGTACGATGGCCCAAAAATTAGAATTTGGGAAAAACCGATACTTTTCAAATTTTGAACTTGCAATAATCGGAAGTCAACTCAGTTACCCAAACTTCCGAATATGGGTTGTCTAACCTTCTATATTGGCCCTTGGAACCACCTAGAGCCATGGCATGGTTTGTTTTGAACTTTTAATATTCGGAGGATAATTTTTTTTTTGTAAAGTCCCGAATGTACGATGGACCAAAAATCAGAATTTGGGAAAAACTGATACTTTTCAAATTTTGAACTTGAAATAATCGGAAGTCAACTCAGTTACCCAAACTTCCGAATATGGGTTGTCTAACCTTCTATATTGGCCCTTGTAAAGTCCCGAATGTACAACACAAATCATTGTCATTTATCTGCTCTTCTTTACTTTACGACCGTGACTACCTCTCATTCCTGCACGACCACGGGTTTGAGCACCTTCAGTTGGAGCACCTTCAGCGCTCGATGAAGCTCGAGTTCTTTAACCCGTCTTTGATACTTCCACCTTGGGCGGATGCCTCTTCGTGACTTTCTCCCCAAACTGGACAGCATAATCTGCGTTATCTATATTATCAACTAGGTCGCTAGCCTCTTTGATCTTCTCAGTTGGCATGGGATCTCCGCTCTTTAGGCATGCAGTTAACATTTTGGAAACACGCTTGAACCTATTCACCTGTTTTTTATACGTAATGACTTAACATCAAACGATAATTACCTAATATTTGTAGGAATAGTATAAAATGAACAAAAATATAAGAACGCGCACCAGTCTATCATAACCAGCTGGTTTGTCTTTGATAATACAATTATAACTTGAACCTGCCGCAGTAGTGTTGGATTTGATTTCACGGATAACCAAAGGATGTGATACGTTGTTATACCAACTCATATAGTCTGGAGAATTTTCATCACCTCGGGTGGTTCGTCTACCAGTGTCGATAATGAAGTCATTCCTCTTATCCCAGTTATCAAGAACAGTAGGTGGGCCTGTGTGAACAATCATGAGATTGTCACCACTAGAAGAGCACAACTCCAACTCCAATTTGTAGTAATCCTCCATTTCCTCCACAGGTTGATGTTGTATATACCCGTGTTGTCGCATCACCCTAGAGGGGTTATACATCACATATCCTGTGGGGTGCCACAATGGTCCAAAATAAAGGGACAAGTCCGACCGAACATTTATATGCCCACTGGATAAATCTTACTTGTATGGATCAAAGCATACGTATGAGGCCTTCAATTGGTCCAAAATCTCCCTCATGCGAATCAACTGCTGCTCTTTTGTCCTAGAACGGTTGTCTTCAAATATATACTTTGTTCCTCTATGAGTACCTTTGCACCACCCCGGGTTCTCTCCGGCCAACTTCAGGATAGGGAAGTGGTCATAGATCCATGCCTATATACATAAGAAACCAAGTTTTAGTAAATAGATTGTGTATATTCGGTAGTAATTTCCAAACATTATTTCCGATTATATATAATCGGAAATAAAACTAAGTACCTATCCACCGAATAACCAACATTCGGAAATAGATATGGATCATTTCCTAACGAATATGCGTCATTTGGAGTTCAGTAACCTATAGTTTTTCTGGCATGTATATTCGGTTCTAATATCAAAATAATATTTCCGATTATATATAATCGGAAAACAAAATAAGTACCTAGCCACCGAATACCCGACATTCAGAAAAAGAGATGGATCATTTCCTACCGAATATGCGTCATTTGGAGTTATGAATATGCATCATATGTATTGTCTACCGAATAACTATAGAGTGAGTTATAGAGTTAAAGAAAAAACCTGCAATAGAGCCACGTTCCCGGCAACTTGGCAGGTTCCTAGCCTCGAAGACTTTCTCAACTCTTCCATCAAGAATGCTAGGCATGCCGTGCCCCAAGAATAGTCACCGACTTCATGGAGAGGATCCAAAAGTTGTATAAGGTTGGCGTCGATCCGGTTTCCAGAAGTATTGGGGAATATGACACATCCCAATACACAAAGGAGATATGCGGTGGCAGCGTGGTTCACTTGCTCATCAGTTAACGCTCCATTCTTTTCCTTCTCCAAGGTGCCTCGGAACATATTCATCAAAGCTGTAATGTTGATCTGTCTTGTTCTGTAACTTGCATGCCTCCTAAACTCTGCTGTTGTTGTCTATTCATCCCAACCTAAGCACTTTTTAGATAGAGCATAAAGTTGTGCCCAACTTAACTGCTTTGTGTAGTTAAACTTCACAGCTGTGCCTTGGTCGGGAAAGTTAAGAATCTGCACAACATCATCCGGGGTAATCGTCATCTCCCCAAACGGCATATGGAAAGTATCGGTCTCAGGATACATTCTCTCCACGAACGCCGATATGGCCACACGATCATGTTCCAACAATGAATTCTCGGCGGCATTAGCTAACCCCGAGTTGGCAACAATTGACTTGAACCATTCACATTCACCGGATAAAGGCCACGCAAGCATTTTTTTTGGTGCGGCGGTAGGTTTGAGTAGACGGACCGCATCTTGATGATCCTATTAAAGTACATAAAAAAATCCTTAATACAAATATTACGATACATAAAAAATAATAATTTTATTACCTCGTTTTCGTATATTTCTCTGGCCCATGAGTCTTTGTATCCAAATAGCAATTTTCCTCCATCCGTCGGTAGCCCAAGGATTGTGCCTGCTGGAATACCCTTTTTCTTCAAGTGCTGAGGGACAAGATGTGATGCTTTCTTATCAATATCCTTCCTTACACCATCTTTTCCTTTTTTGGCTTTTTGGGTACCACTTGGTTGTCCTTCTTCTTCTACTCTTGGCACTGGATCAACTGGTTCAATTTCATGGTGGGGTGTAACTTGTGGAGCAGTTGGTTCTGCACTTTGTTGAGCGGCTTGTTCAACACTTGGTTGCACCCCTTGTTCACTGCCTTGTTGTTCTACACTTTGTTCAGCACTTGGTTGCACTCCTTGTTGACTGCTTTGTTCTTGTAAGCTTTGTTGATCACTTGAATTATCTTTGGCACTCCTTTCCCTCCTAGCACTAGCTGTCACTTTCTTCCTCCTTTCTCAACTTTGTCTAAACAACAAAGAAAGGAACAATATTTACAAACTATACAATCGGAAGACAAAGTATAAAATATAACCCGAATGTACACATTCGGACGTAAGAAGACACATACTGTTCCCGAATACAAAACAATCGAAAGCTAACTAAACATATTTAGAACCGAATATGCATCAATTGGAGTTCAGAAGCTCTAAATTTTTCATCCTACATAATCGGAAGAAAAAGTACAAAACTATAACCCGAATGAACAAATTCGAAAGTAAGAAGACACATATTTTTCCCGAATGAAAAACAATCGGAATATAACTAAACATGTTTACAACCGAATATTTATCAACTGAAGTTCAGAAACTCTAAAATTTTATCCTACACAATCGGAGGTATAAAACATTATATTGTCTTCCGAATAAATACTGACCCCAAAATGCGATTTTTCCTATATTAGAAATTTTAAGATTTTTTCAATATATATATATATATATATATATTCGGTAGTGAGTGTACTTTCGAATACTGTGTGTCTACTTAAATATATTCGGGAGCCAAAAAATTCATTAAACTACCGATTATTACCAGTTTGTATCCAGGAAGATATGGCCAACAATATTCGGCCGATAACCATCAAATATTTCTCCCGAATACTGTCGATGTTCTTGAGAAATGTAAACACGACTACACTCGGAAGTAAATAAGCATGAATATCGCCCGAATCTGGATAAATAACCGAAAACCCTAGAAATTTTTTTTCTCGATTCGTCGAATTAAAGCGAAATAAACCCCAAAAATGATAGATTCTTACCTAATTGGGGATATTTGAAGTTGACGAAGTGTTTGATTATCGGAATCGCAACCACCGACTACATCGACGGGTACTTCTTCTTCGCGTTCTTCTTTATTTGCAGCAACAATTTCTTTATTTCTTGCTAAAATCCCAATCTTTGGATCGATACCCCGAGCAACGTTTTTGGTTATAGGTGTGTGGGTTTCATTTCCCTTATCCATTGTTTTATAAACGAATCGACGATGTTTTGATTTTACGATTCGCGACGATGTTTCGGTTGAACACAAGAACGAGGGAAAGTTTTTTTTTCTTCCACAATCGGAAGATAATATGAAACTGGAAGAAGAAGAGTTGAAATGAGTAGAATTTTTGTTGATTTGGTTTTTATACAGTTTTACCAGAAGGGCATTTATGTAACTTCAATATCATATAGGGTACCCCTTAACTAGAGTCTTTGGCTGGGTATAAATTGATGGCCCCTAAATCCTTTCGGGTGGCCCCTAAAAACGCGAGGATAAAAAAGACCAACAACAATAATATAAGATTCAGAACTCTATAAGAGTGCTTCAAGAAAAGAAAAAATTTCTTAAGAAAAATAAATAAATAATAGAATTCTTAAGAGTACTCGTCCAAGATGGGTAACTGCAATCATAATTTTGTTTTCGTGCTTCCTCTGATCATTATAATCTCTCTGTTTAATAGCACTGCAGGGGAACAATCGAACAAGCAAGTGGATTCAGTCTGCAATCAAACCCCAAATCCAAAGTTCTGTGTCGATGCCATATACACCGATCCTAGTGCTTCAGACGCTAATATAGTTGCACTGGCTTATATCTCTTTCCGTTTAGCAAGCACCAACGCTACAAACACACTATCCTTCATTACTGATCATCATAATCCAAACAATGGGTCTCACGGTGTAACACAGGAGGAGGGTCTGAAACAATGTAGCCTTGATTACCAAAAGGCAGAGAATGCACTTGAGGCAGCCCTAGCCGACTTGGACTCGGATACTTATGAGCTTGGACAGTACGCGGCTGTTGCTGCTCAGTCCGCAGTACACTGCGAGCATAGCTTGAATGCAACTAAGATGATATCTTCATCATTACATTCCGAATTGACTAGGAGGAATACAGATTTGAAACTACTGGCCGGTATCTGTTCTGTGATCTCATCAATGCTTGTTACGTAACCTTCGAATATATCGAATTCTTACTTTAATGAATTTATTTTTCTTCTTCTCTTTCTTTTTCTGTTCTAAGCCACGTAAGGTTAAATGGTATGAAACGGACCTAAATTATCAACGCACGGTCAGGCAAACAAGCTCTTAATATGCAGAAAAAAATTGCCACCAACTTTCTCCCCAGTTTCATTACTCCCATTAGCCGAGTCCAACAACAAACTAAACAAAAAGATTTTTGGAGTCTGTCAGACAACCGCACGATCATCACAGCAGGCCAAAGCCAAGCCGAGAACGATCATCTACAGCCACAAAGCCTATATCATAGGCCTGTGACCATTAATCACGCTCTGATCGCGCGGTCCTGTTTCGTCAACCAGACCGTGGTTCCTGTCTCCTGAGAACTCAAGGATACAGAGGTACGAGCCTATAGAACAGATCCTGTTCAAGTAAGGTCCTGTCCAGTTTGCAAATTTCACAGACTATAAGCTAGAGTCCATTTCCCAGTTTGCAAATTTCACAGACTAAGAAAATGAGAAGAGGGTCTGGATTCCTCCGAATCCCCTTGGGTGAGAATACCACATATATACCATTAGAAGGTAGCAGGTTCGAATCCTGTAAGGGACACTGAAAACTAAAATATATGTTGAAGCCAAAACCTTGTGTTCAGATATATTTATAGACTAAGAAAATTCTGCTTGCATAGTCTGAACCCACGGTCCTGATTCATCAACCAGACTTAGGTTCCTGTCTCCTTAGAACTCAAGGATACGGAGGTACGAGCCCTTCATCCAGCCACTGGCTGAATCTTCATCAATCACTGGACCTCTCCTCACCCTGTCTCCATCCTCGAATCCATCGCTACTCTCGTCTTTCAATCGCCTAGCTTCTTTTCTGATACTTCTCTCCATGTTCTTGTGTCGTTCTTTAGCAGTTTCTCTTGCAGCATACAACTGTTCAAGAATGGATGCCAAGTCAGGACCCAATCCCATCATTTCTTCCTGGATTTTTTCCCTATCTTGCTGGTCTACTGCCCTTGCAAGGCGACTACACCACACAATCTTTAACTTATTCTGCAAAAGAAACTTGATTAGTTCAAACTTTTTAAAATCTAGAAGCACCACGAGCTTGTTCTCTACATCTCTGTCGTCACCTTCAGCAAGTATTTGAAGTACATCCTCAGCAAGTTTCTGTGGGTCAATCTCTTCATAGGCATGGGATATCTTCCTCTGAAGCCAGTAAGCATCAATGTCTTGGACATTCAAAATACAGCGTAACTTACCATCTCTCGAATAATCATCATTCCTTGGTTTCTTATTCTTCTTCTTAGATTTCTTAATCTTATCTTCAAGCTCAATTGGTCTACCTCTATTCTTAAATTTTGATATGTAGATCAAATTCAAGATGGATATCATTGATGTTAGATAAATAATAAAAACAAATCAATGATAAAATAAATCAATAAAGAATAAATAATCTACATACCAAAACAATAATGGAGACGATGTTTAACGTGGTTCGGTCAACTCGACCTACGTCCACAAGCAACCCCGTAGGGTGAATAATAATATTGATCATCAGAACATTCTGAGATGATTTACAATTACATTATGACTCTTTATTTATAGAGTACTAATAGTTAATATAGGATATTATATTGTTCTCTATAATATATACCCTAATTAACTAGAATATGAGTAATAGGAAATTACCTAGATATTTGACTTGTCTAGAGAACTACCTAAATTACACAAGATCTTTTTATTCTTGGAAACGTAACTAATCTCCGTCGATCTTCTGATAACTTGAGTCTTGATCACTTCATCTTGACTTTGACTTCAGTTTGAATATTGTATGGTCTTCACTTCACGTGCCACGTATATCATGGTCACTTGACTTAACCTCCACTTCACGTGTCTTACTGCACAGTTACTTGATCTAGTCTTCACTTCACCATATAGTTTCCTCGGTCTTTTTCTGCACCTCGGCTACTTGTTTGTATCTGCTATATATTCTAATACCCCCCTCAAGTTGGACACGTAGAGAAACGTAGTGTGCAACTTGGACAATTGAAGAAAACTTGTGACAAAATCTGTACTTCACCTTCGAACAAGACACTTGATCTTCGGTTGCGGCGCTTGAAAATTGAAACAAACTCAGTAACACTGCAGAATATACGTTTTGACTTCTGTTGAAAATTGTCTTGACTTGGATAAGTTTGGTGAGGGTCCACGGTCCATACACTTATTTTTTTTTGAGAATTGGCTCGTTTGGCCACTGGATTTGGTTAGTTAATACTAACCAAACGAAAGACTTCATGTTGCATCAACATTGAGAATCGGCTCGCTTGGCCAATGGATTTGGTTAGTTTAATACTAACCATACGAAAGACTTCATGTTGCATCAAAATTGAGAAATATTGGTAGGCGTTTAGGAGACTTTTCAAATGAAAAAGATTCTCCTAAAGGAAAATATTGTGCAAAATCGTAATAATTATTATTACTAAAAAATATGATCGAAAATAGGAAATATTTTCGAAAATAAAAGATAAATATTTTATTGAATATCATTTCATGACATAAAGATCTCGCCAAGATTGGCAATTAAAGAAATTTACCACTCTTAGCGTCCTTAAATATAAGGAGAAATTTTACGTGGTAAAGATACAATATAATCTAAAATAAAGATAGAAATATTTTATATTGATTTTCGAAAACACATAAAATATTTTCAAGATAACCCAGAAGCGGGAGATTTTCGTCCTTAAATGTAAGGAGATATTTTTATTCCATAAAAAATACGGTGTGATGTGCAGTAATCCTAAAAATATATCACATATATGAAATTATTTTTAGATGCAATAATCATAAAATATATCGTCAATGCGGAAATACTTTTCGTGAAAGGAAGACATACTTTTGCATAATATCCAGGCAAAATATTTTGGAAAAGAAATATCATTGGATATATTATAAATGAATATATTTAGGATAGAAAAATACTCTAGAGAGTAAATCAAAATAGGATATACAAAAATAAAATTATTTTCGAAATTGATAGTGAGTTCAGTTTTATACCTTTTGGATAAAAACCAAAACAGAAAGGGAATAGACGATCTCTGATGCGAGATGCAATAAATACACCCAAAATGTACAAAGACTCTTGTTGGGTATGAATGAGTTATCGGTCAACTAAATAAATGTTGACTTTGGAAAGAATGTGATGCAAATACATCATTATCTTTGAAAAGAAATTTGAAGAATATATTTGCTCATAATTATCAGAGCTAAGAATATATTTGATATATTGTGGTATATTTTAAACATAAACTTTTCTTGAAACTAACATCAATTTCCATTTTTATATGAGATAATAAATGACAACAATGAACTTTGATATTGAAGACAAACAATCTTCCAAGAACACATGTCATAACGTTAATGAAGTTTTCATTAAGTTGATGATCATCCTCGAACAAATTAGGAATATGCAATTTTGTTTGGACGATAAAAACAAATATAACAAATTCAGAAAAGAACTTTGTTACATATAATTGATCAATTTTTTTTTAATGTTCAGTTTAAAATGAAATTATTATTGAACATTAAAATATGTTGTGGAAGCGACTGGATCGAGAGCATCGCTGCTCTGATACCATCTTAAATTTTGATATGTAGATCAAATTCAAGATGGATATCATTGATGTTAGATAAATAATAAAAACAAATCAATGATAAAATAAATCAATAAAGAATAAATAATCTACATACCAAAACAATAATGGAGACGATGTTTAACGTGGTTCGGTCAACTCGACCTACGTCCACAAGCAACCCCGTAGGGTGAATAATAATATTGATCATCAGAACATTCTGAGATGATTTACAATTACATTATGACTCTTTATTTATAGAGTATTAATAGTTAATATAGGATATTATATTGTTCTATATAATATATACCCTAATTAACTAGAATATGAGTAATAGGAAATTACCTAGATATTTGACTTGTCTAGAAAACTACCTAAATTACACAAGATCTTTTTATTCTTGGAAACTTAACTAATCTTCGTCGATCTTCTGATAACTTGAGTCTTGATCACTTCATCTTGACTTTGACTTCAGTTTGAATATTGTATGGTCTTCACTTCATGTGCCACGTATATCATGGTCACTTGACTTAACCTCCACTTCACGTGTCTTACTGCACAGTTACTTGATCTAGTCTTCACTTCACCATATAGTTTCCTCGGTCCTTTTCTGCACCTCGGCTACTTGTTTGTATCTTCTATATATTCTAATGTCTATAAACCCTATCCCCAAATTGTTTCGGATCAATTTTACCCCTAAAAGTCTCAGGCTCACCAGTAGATTCATTAACATCGTGACGACGTGAATCAGTAGTGACAACAAGACTAGAATTTGCTTTGTAATCGAATTGCTTTGATCGGGCGTGCGATTCAGCACCACCACCTGAATGTTCCATTCGGGAATTCAAAGAAACTACTGACAAAGCATTTATAATTTGAATAACAAAAGAAAAAACTATAAATTCGATTTTTCCTCCCAAATCTGTAACTAGGGTTTATCTGGGATTTAATTGAGGTTAACAAAAACAGAAAATGGGCTATATAGCCAAAATTGAGTGTTTCCTGGGTCAAATGGACGGGTAAGGTTTCAGTCTGGGTCAAATAACCAAAAAGAATGTTTTAATGAGGAAAGACGTTACTGCCCTCGTTTCTCCTCGTCTTCTTCATAGATACGAGCTCTCGAGAAACCAGATCTGATTTCTTCACCAGTTTCCATTGCTTTCTTATGCTGCTGTCGATCTTCCCTTTCTCCACCACCACCATCATCAACTATAACCGCATATGCCACCACCACCATCGACAATACTACAACCACCACCATCAACATCTACGGCAAACTACAAACAACATCACCACCTTCCTCCACCATCGCACCCATCGAAAATACTACTACCACCGCCATCAGCATATAAGAAACTACAACCAACACCACCACCTTCAAGGTTCTTCCTTTGATCGAAATTCATCTTCTTCGATCTATATCATTGGTTTTCTTAATGTCAATTTGGATTTGCATCCTTCTCTACATCTCTCAGAACATTCCAAAAGGCGGCTCATTTAGATTTCTTCATCAATTGCTCAAAAAGGTATAAACTTTGATTGGATTCATAGTCTAGAACACTTTTCATCTCTTAATTTGAAACCCACAGATCCTTTTGTATTGTTTTCAATCCCAATCAGTCTGGATTGCTAGATCGATCCATTTTATTGTTATATGTGAATCAAATATAAAAATTGGAATGAAACTGTATTGATTGTTTCATATTGAATCAAATTAAAAACTAGAATCAGAACTTTATTGGTTGTTTTAATCCAATTTAAAATTTGAATTGGCAATACCAACATTGAAATCTCATTACCTGTGATTTTTCTTATTTGTTAGTTTCATTTGATGGGTAACTTAATTTTCGTCTCATTGTTCTTGTTTGTCGTATAGATTGTCGCTGATTTGAGGTTGATGGCAACATGTTTACATGAAGAGGTAAAGAGACTGCAGAATCTTGTGTATAGACTAACCACAGAGATAGATGTAAAGAACCAAAGTATGGAATGCATGGAAAAAAGGTTGACTCTACTATCAACATCTCTTGGGTATGATATTTTTGCTCTGTTTTCACTCACTTTAAACTAGGATGCAACTGGTTTCATCCTATACTAAATTGGGTCGAATTTGCTTGCAACCATTTTAAACTAGGATGAAACTGGTTTCATCTATAAGTAGGATGAAACTATGATTTTTGAACTAGGTATCACTCACTGTAAACAAGGATGGTTTCGTCCTTATACTAAATTGGGTTGAATTTGCTTTCACCCATTTTAAACTAGGATGAAACCAGTTACATCATGTTTTAAATTTGGTTGAATTTGGTTTCATCAATATTTAGGCTGGGATGAAACCAGTTTCATCATGTATTAAAATTTTTTGAATTTGTTTTCACCCATGTTTAAACTTGGATGAAACCAGTTACATCCTGTTTTAAATTTGGTTAAATTTGGTTTCTTTGATATTTAGGCTGGGATGAAACCAGTTTCATCATGTTTTATTGACTGACTTTCTATACTCTTATCTGCCTTAATTCTCGGTATAAGTTGTATAACAAACCGTTGTTTTCACATTACAAAGTCTTGGTGGAATATTTTTTTCTTTCATTTGACTTTTTTAGTATTTCTGTTGTTTATGTCTTATAGAAAAGAGCATGTACTTGGTGAATATATTTTGTGATGATCTTCATAATTCAAACATTGAGGTGGATTGATGCCTTAACCATGTTGCAGTTTGTTTGTTAGTGATTGGTCAAGTGCAAATATGGGTTTCAGAAGGGTGATATGTTTGTTTGAGCGTAATCTTTTCTGGCCAGTTTGGCTGTGGCTTCGTTAAGTTTAATATAATTTATGTTTGCAAACCGTGTACTTTAAAGTGAATAAGAGAATCCATTCAACAATATTATGTCTGTTTCAGAAGGGATATGAGGTGGTGTGTGGGTGAAATCCATTTAGCAATATCAGCTTGGTGTCTGGTCAGAATATTTGTTGTCATAAGTCTAGTGTTTGTGTTTGTGTTTATGATAACGTCCATAAAAGAATTGTTAGAAATTTTGCAAATGGTTGAATTTGCTCTGTTTTTTTTTGCTCTGTTTTTTTGCTCTGTTTTTCGCTCTGTTTTTGCTCTGTTTTTT
>NW_020620714.1:8584784-8592674 GCF_003573695.1 Papaver somniferum | reverse complement strand
TTTTTTTTTTTTTTTTTCAATTTTTGCTCTTCCATAGGAAGGAGTAGAAGAAGCAGAAGAAGTTGGAACCCTGTTTTATGTTACTTCATATTTTCTTTTTTGCAGAGATCGACTTCAAGTAGAAGTTGGTGTTTTTTTCTCTAACTCATGAAACAGAGTACTCTGTTTTTTTCTGAGATTGCAGAGTACTCTGTTTTTTTTTTCCAACCTTTACTAACTAGAGCTGGCAAACGGGCGGGCCGGGGCTGGCTTGTTACGGGTTACACGGGTTCGGGTTAATACGGGCCAAAACCCGCGGGTTGATATTCTTCACGAGTAGTCATTTCTTCAACCCATGCCCGTAACGGGTAAAGCTTGCGGGTTCACGGGTTACCCGGCTTGTTAGATTAAAAATCAAATCAAATTTTAATTAAGTTAATTTAGGACAAATTACAAAGATCAAACACAAGTATTACAATAAACAAACACAAATCCTTCCAAATCCTTCCCTATAACACCTAACATACATCTAATCAGTCCATTTTCATAACTCCATATCCTGCTTTTCAAACTCAATCTTAACTCCATATCCTGCTTTTTGATCTTCCTTAAAATAACCACTCACATGCAGAAGAACCATGTCTCTACTCTTAATAGTCTCCTCTATCCAGACTTGATCTAAATAACCCACAGAGTCCCCAATTTTAAACCAAAATTTCACAAATTCCTTCACTGCATCAGTAAGATCTTCTCGTAGATCAATATTAGAAATAATCGATTGAAGAAGATAGTTACCAATTAGTTGTTTACCACGTTGTACCTGCAAAAAATATGAATACATGACTAGGCCAAATTTTCCATAAATGGTAAAGCAAAAGATGAAGCAATTCAGGAACATCTAACATTAACTGAATAGATAAAATAAGATTGCTTACGAGATGGGGTGTTTCTTTCTTCCCTACAACCATCTGATTTTTGTTAGCATCATCAAAGTGATTACTGTACAGAAGAACAAGTAACAAGAATTACAAACTGACACACACTAAAACATTGCTCTGCTAAAATAAAATTAGAACTTTTAATACACACATTGATAATTACAATACCTCCTGGATTCGAATTAATGACCAGATATGAAACATCTTGAAATTTCCCACAGAAGTATATTTCCTCAACACTACCAACAACCATATTTCGATCTATATTTCCTCAATTTCAAACTCAATCTTAACCACAGAGAAAACCCAACTTTTTTCCTTTTTAATTCACAACTTCTTCATCATCTTCTTTTTACTTAATTAACATCAGTAACACTATTATTAACACCAACGAAACCTTTCCCCTCAACTCTCGGTCTCAATCTCTCACTATCATTTCTAATTCTCCTCCAGCCGAAGAACACAGAAGAAGAGAACGAGCAGAAGAGGCAGAAGAAAAAAAGAGAATGATGTTTTAGGTTTAGCCTTTCCTTTTTATACCTTAAACGTAAGGATATGATTAGCCCTAGATAATCCGACGGTTATGATTAAATATAACTTATTATAAGCAATTTAGACGGGTTTACGGGTTGTACCCGCGGGTTCACGGGCCGGGACGGGTTAACCTGTTTACTCACAAGCCGACATTTCTCCAACCCGAACCCGGCTTGTTTTGGAACCAGCCGAGCCGGGTTCGGGTTTTCACGGGCCGGGCACGGGTTAACTCGCGGGTTTTGGCTTGTTTGCCAGCTCTATTACTAACCCAACCCAGTAAACATTTGTAGAAAGATAGGGACATATTTGTCTCTTCAGGTTAATAAATAAAAAAGATTCTGGGTGAAATATCCATTTTGGCTAAATGAACAGTATTTTTTTGTTTTTTGGCTATATAAACAGTATCTAAAGCTAAGAATCTATTTCACCCATGAAATTTCTGTTTTGGTCTTTTTGACCAATTTTGTGTAACAAAAAAGGAAAAAAAGCACACCAAGACTACCAGATTGATGTTGTTACAATTGGTAATATTACCAACCGTATGTTCTTATATCTGAGAATTTTCTTCAGTTACGGTTGGTAACCATTTACGAACCTTAACTCAGTTACGGCTGGTATCGAGCATTTGGTTACGAACCGTAACTGAGTTACGGTTCGTATCGAACATTTAGTTACCAACTGTAACTGGTTTTATGATTGGGTTTTCTTCAAATTTAACCAGTTACGGTTGGTAGTTCATCTTTTATGAACCGTAGTTTCCATTTACGGTTGGTTATGAGCACAATTCCAACCGTAATTAGCTCTGAAAATGTAAAAAAATTGATTTTTTTACGTACTTTAGATAATTTTGAGCAACAAAAAGCTAGTTGAGACTAACTTAGAAGTATACCCGATCATTTTCAGGTCTTGGTTCTTCATTTTGTTGGTTAATTTCTTCAATTGATTGAGATTAACCTTCTCCTCTAAACTTTTTTTTTTAAACTCTAAAAATATGATTTTGGTTTTGATTTTGAGTTAATATAAGTGAAATTAATCATTAACACTAAACTTCATTATCATCACTAAACTAGGTTATCAATTATGAAGGTTAATTTGTCATTTCCATTTTTTTTTAGAAGGGACACCTTGAATGATCATGTAATGACTCTTTTTGTCCTATTAGAATGCCACTCCTACAACGGGTTACAAATTTTAAGGTGAAGCTTCAGGGTAACTTGCTAGATAGATCATTTTCACAATTGTAAAATGTGAACCAATATGTAGTCCGTAGAATTTGGCTCATCATGATCATGTTTGACTCTCAAGGTTGATTTTAGGTTAACAGAAAATGTTTTTCTATAATGTGTCAGAATTGAGATTATTTACGATTTGTTTCAGCAACCCAAATATCGAGTTACCAAATGAATTTTAGTTCAATTTGGTTCACGCAATAATTTCTGAACTCTGGTCATATGTTGGACCATGTATTATTCGTTTAGTTCTTCACAGTTGAGAATTTCTGAACTCTGGTCATATGATGTTTACTTTCAGGTGGTCATATGTTGGCCACACATATTCGTTTAGTTCTTCACACTTAGGACAAGTCCAGCAGACATGCTCAAATTTGGGCAATTTGGCAGGCCATGTGGGCAGGCAAACCAAGTTTTGTGCAATGGGGAAAGAGCTCACTGTTGTAATCTGAGACGACAGTTGGGGGGATTGAGATGAGGCTCGATTCAACTTGAGACAGTCGTCTCAATCCCCTACTTCAATAGTTGAACTTTAACAGCAAAAAAACGTCCATAACTACCAAACTTATTTAACTTCTTAACTCACACAAAAACTCATTGTTCTCTTGAATTTTTCTTTACGGAAATCTCTTCTAGTTTTTATTCAACCTCTCTAAATTTCTCAATAGAGATATCTCAAGATGTAAGACGCCAAATAAATATAAAACCATCTCTGAATAAACTCAGTCGACATATGCTGACAATCCAAGCAGACTCTGATGAATAGAACAATATCACTTTACTTTTCGATTGAGAATTAGCCAAATCTCAAGATTATTTTTCTGCAAAATTTGAGCGAGATTATAGCGATGGTCAAAAACTAAAAGGTGTTTTGGTACGAAGTCAGCAAAGTTTATGTAGATCTACCTTCTGGTTCTAAAGTAATTGGGGATAAATATCCTTGAATTACGTTGTACCATATTGAAGCGAAGAAACATCATCTCAAATTGGTGTTTGTATTGGTGGAGCATCTATGGTACACTAACCACATGTTACATTTTACACACTTCGAAATAGGTATGTCAAATATTTTGATTTATAGTTTTAATGCAATCAATACGAAAATGTGTGAATTTAACGATTTTAATGTTTTTACCAGAATAAGACCATTAGATTTGTACTTCCTACTTGGAATACAGGTGTGGGAGATGATGTTTTATTTGACCAATAAAGTTGGTTGGCAGAAGATAGATATATAGATGAAATTCTGTTGTAATTTACCTTCACAACCCATACGTAGCACTACAACTTAAGAAGTGGTGGAATTCCTAATTCCGGTTCAAAGATATTTCTAACCCAAAAATTACATGGCAGAGGAAGATGATTCGGAAACAAAGACAAAAATTGCCGATGTTTTATTTTATGGTTACTTGGTTCATTTTTTTCCCCAACTCAAGTTGTAGTACTCAACTAAGATGGCTAGAGGGGTTACAAGATATGGAGGAGTCCTATATCTTAGTCGATTTCTACACTCAACATCACGTGTTTGGGTTCTTCAAGTATCGAGAGTCTATGGGGCGTCCTTGAGGTAAATATGACAATACATATTCTTGGCTTTATATTAGTTAAATAGAAATTTAGCAAGTAACAAATTGTATGATGTTTACTTTCAGGTGGTATACAAATTTTGACATTGGTGTACCAAGACTTTTAGACTACACCAAAAAAATTCTTAATTGTAGTAAGGTATAAAGGAGAGGTAGATAATATGCATGTATAGAGATACCAACACATGCTTAGGAACAAACATATTGTTAAGTATATGCCGTATGAGAATTTTGAGGAGATAAACCATCATTTTTCCCAAAGAATCAAAGATCTTTCACTTCTGTACATTCTGTTTTACAGTCCAATCGGGGAATGTGGTGTTCATTATTATGGAGAAGGATGTGGTAGACGGTTAGTAGATCAAATTAGAGTTCTACTAAAGCCTCGATCTATATCCACCGTCTTTGAAACATAATATGCTAGATTTAAATATATAGGATGGAAAAGGTATGAGACATTATTCACCCTTGTGACGAAAACCAATACTATGATTGGTTCAAAATGGTTGTAGAGCCGATAATTGGTCAAGATGTTTTGCATATGGGTGGATTTTTCCGCAGTGGGTAAAGCATTACCGAAAAATTGATTGTCCAAAACATTCACCGTTCGTGATTCTATCTTACACCAATTATCCTTTACCAAGAGCTTCATCGGCGAATTCAAGACCAAAATCTTTATCAATTGGGTCGCCAGAATTGAGTTGGGATCTAGAATCTATTACTCTGGATGGAGAACGTATCATACTTCCAATTGTTTCACAAGGCCTCGACTGTCCCAATTAAAATACAAGAACATCAATCAGTCATGAACAATTAAATAAAATGGAGTTAAGAGATATGAAAATTGATAGTTTATACGTACAAGAGTTACTCAGAATAGAAGAGAGTGTGAGCTTCAATCGTATATTTTTTGACCAATGTTGGAACTTCAACATTGCAAAAAAGAGTGGTAGATTCATAAGTCAACATAATGCAAAGGGAAGGCTACCATCCACATATCATCAATCCCCTCAACACACTCCTCAGGGTTATCAAGATTATAGAAGATCATTAAATTTCGACGGCTCTCCAGCTTAGGAAGTAAATCCATGGTTTGTTAGAGCTCAAGCTAAAGGATCTTAAGATGTAAAAATTGAAGGTAGGGGTCATATAAAGCATCGGGGAGTATGATGCAGGGACATGTATGACAGGAACTGGAATGAGAATGAGTGGTTATGCTTATGTAAAACGTTTAATTAAATTAGAATTATTATATTTTAGTAAACTGTTATATTTAAAAAGTAGTAATCTTTTTAGAAAGTGAATTAAAATTAAATTTATTTTAAATTTGATTAAAATTGAAACTACTTCACCAACATCTTGCTCGAATAGTATCTGTACTTTTCAATACTTCATACAAGTTGTCAAAAATTCCTTAAGCAGTATCTAATGAGCTTCATTAGAAAACTTGTTTTCTTCTATTCCTCTTGAGCTCACAATACAATAGAGCATCGGTCTCACCTCTAAGTCGATATCGATTGACAACTCGAACTGATGCTATAAATCTTGAAATATTATATATCGACAAAACAACCCAACTGCATTAGGGTTATTCGGGATTACCGTTGTCAGTATAGAAGTCTAGCCTGATAACATACTACAAAATTTCTGCATAAAGATAAATTTCATCGACGGTAAACTCTTGAGGATTAATATATGGTTGAGTCGTTTTTCAGAAATTATGGGTTTAAAAGATGAAGAAGTTGTGAAAATAGTTGAATTTACAGAAGATGAGATTATAGTTGTTGGATGAACCTAATCGTTGCTAGCCCAGATAAGACCAAGTGTCTTAGTTTGAGATGAGCATCATCTCAATTTGGGCCGTGGATCGGCCTCATCTAGGACAATCGTTCCTAAAGGGCTTCCAACCCCTTGATTTTTGTTTGTCCACTCTAACTTCTTTTATTTTATTGTTTTTTTATAAATAGTATTACACTAACTAATTAGAAACCTAACAAGCTAAGCTCCAACAACGTACTACTACATTAATTGAACATGTTATAAGTTGTAAATCCATTATTATTATTTTATTTTTATTTATTTTTTTGAAGCATGTAAGTGGTAACTCCATTTTTTAGTTGCTTTGCATACCCATGCCTCCATTCATAGCTCCCCCTGACCAAGTGTTTTCATTGAGGAGAGCCTTAAACGGTAAAAGCTAATAATTATGGTGAGTAGATATTGTACGTCCATCACCGTGAGGCTCAACAGAGCAGGCTCCTGACTCCTGATTAGACTTATCAAAAGAAAAAGTATATGTGTAGTCATTTTCGGTCAAAGCTAGTGTTTGACTGCATGTAAAACCTATTGAACAATAATGCAGTAAAGCTTAGTTTTTGACTTCTGCTCCAAAGAGGGTAGAAGGAATCAGGTGAGGCATAAAGGGCACAGCCGCACAGGCCTCTTTTAAGGAAACATCTTTACAGATGCATGTGACTTGTGAAGCAGCTCACTATTGTTTTAAGCAATTATATGGCCATGGCATTACATGGACATATATTCTTCTTCTTTTCTTGGATGCTCTGATATTGTTGTAGTCCTATAAATAAAGGTCACTCTAGCTCATCAAGATACAATGTGCAGTGCTACCTCCATTTCCCAAATTCTAACAGCATGATCATCAACTATTTCTTTCCTTTTCATTTTTAATTATCAGAGTAGTCTCATTTACCCAAAAATCAATTGTTTATTTGTTCAACAATTGGTAATTGTAACGTACACCAAGCTAGTTGATCTCATGAATCAGGCAACAGTTTAGCAGTCATCTACCTTTCTTTTTCCAGCGTTTCTGACTTCGGGTGTTGTGAATATGAAGGCTTTGATTCAAGATCCAATTAATTGGTTTCTAGCAGAGCAACTTTGGATATTAGGACATGTTAAACTCAAAAATCATTTTGTTGGTGAGTTGATCCTTCCAACCGTTTGATTGCCAGAAATATCACCAAATGGTACTACCAGAAATATCACCAAATGGTACTAACTCCTTGCTATTACTTGTTACAGGTGATTCGATTTCGTCATAACGACTCTTTCTCTCAAAATCAAGTAAGTAATAGAGAGCTTTTCTAGATCCCAAAATTTGTTTTGGAAGTCAGTTTTTAGTATACCTTAGTATAGTGGTTGTCTTGCTTGCGCTTGTCATTCATATCAAATCATATCTGCTTGTTGTAGCTGAAGAAGACCGAAAGTATGGTGCCGGGTTACACTTCTGTGAGAGACATCAGGAAAAACATCAAACACGCTTTAATGTTGCTCTGAAGTTACCCGCTCCACCGATCTCCTATTATTCTTCAGTTGTAATGTGGCCTTCGTGATGTTAAAACCTTTTTACTGTTTTTTATTTATGCAATCCAAACAACTTAAATGGCTAAGCTGTCGGCTTGTCCATGTATTTGTCCATGTATTAGTTCATCCCATTCATGAACAACCTTCCTATGCTACCGTACGGGTGGTATCGCTGTCGTCCTGAGTACTTGTTGCAGAGGCGCATTAAAATGGGTTTCTCATCTTAATACTTAATAAAAGTTCTTAAAATCATGATCCGACTGATTTGGCAATTAGAACTACTCAGCTCATCCAAAATTC